>NC_133784.1:18193959-18196506 GCF_003597395.2 Chelonoidis abingdonii
GGGAAAGGACATTGCCAAACGTACTGGAGGTGGTTGTTGTTTATGTTGTTAATAACCCTTTGTGGTTTTCTCCAGTGGGATCATATGATTTCCTTTCTTTATTGACCTCACCCCAGGACCCTACCCCTGCTCCCTGTCCCTTGACCGCCCCGACCCCTATCCACCCCCCTGCTGAGTCCTGACAGACCCCCAGAATGCCCACGATCCAACTCCCCCATTCCCTGTCCCCTGACCTCCCCTCCAACTTCTGCCCCCTCCCTGCCCCCTGGACTCCCTACCCCTTAGCCAACCCCTACCTCTGACTCCTTACCTCCGCCTCCCCCGGAGCCTAAGCCCATCCAGCAGCATCGCTCCTGGGGGGCCCCTGAGCCCCTCCCCCTTCAGAGCCGCCACATGCTCAGGGGGCGGGGCTGTAAGCTACAGCCTGAGTTCTGCTCCCTCCACTCAGCCTGGAGCTCCCAGCCCCGCCAGAGCCACACTGCAGTTGTTTAGGGACGCCGCTGGATGCACTGAGGCTCCAGAGCCTCAGCCATTCTTGTGGGGGCCCCTGCAGGGCCCGGGGCAAACTCCCCCACTTGCCCCCCCCCGCCGGCCCTGGGCCTGGATCAGGACAAGTGTAGAGCAGCTCACCCCAGGGAACCTCCTGGAGGTATGGTAAGTCATTGAATCATAGAAGATTAGGGTTGGAAGGGACCTCAGAAGGTCATCTAGTCCAACCCCCTGGTCAAAGCAGGATCAATCCCCAGACAGATTTTTATCCCAGTTCCCTAAATGGCCCCCTCAAGGACTGAACTGACAACCCTGGGTTTAGCAGGCCATTGCTCAAACCACTGAGCTATCCTTGAGTCACTCAGAGAGCTTCCAGGTCTACTCAGTCCTTCAGGATGCTCCCCTCTCTTTGCAGGGCGCAGTTTCTCTTCTCCACTCCCTTTGTGAGCACGAGAAGGCGCTGCAATAGTGACTAGTACTTGCTCAGTGGGATGGGAAGCTGAGATGCAGAGGGGCAAATCCCTTCTCCAAAACTGTGGATTTGGGGACATGCCCCCATGGAATTAAAGAGGGGGCCGAAGTTCCCCATTTCTTGTTGACGACTTACATCCCTGCAGCCCCGTTGAATTTACTGGGGTTACACAGGGTATTTGATCACTCACAGGCCAACATAAGTGAAGCCATGCATTGACGCAGTGTCTAATGGCCCAGGGACTAACTGTGGTTACTACAATTACAGTACTGTAAAGCAGTGACAGCTGTATCATAAATTGCAACCCAACTTTCTGTTTAGAGCTGAATTTTGCATCCTGAACAGAGGGCAGGATTCATATGACCTGGGGAGATCTAATGTTCAACACTTGGAGCAAGCTCAACAGCTTAATTAATACAAAGTTATTAAACTGTGGTTTAGGTCTCTGGCATGTGGAGCTAGTCTGCTGTGATCCATGCATGCAACACCTGCACTGTGTGCAAATCCCTACTGCTCAATCCTGACCATAATAGTCTCTTCTCTTCCAGTTCTGGGACCCTCCTGACAATAACCCCCCAATTCTAATGCTAATGCAGCTCTTTCCTGGCCAGCAGCACAAGCTTTGCCTCAGCATTTCTTGTTCCAGGCCTCTCTCGAGCAGTAATTGCCAGTTGCAGTGCATGGTGTGCTGCTTTTATGATACGCCCAGCATTTTACTGAAAGGCTTCTAACCTAGATCTCCAGAGGTGAAATGTTAGTACATCATCCCACCTAGTCTTCCCTTGGTAGAGCACAGCTATTCATGACCAATGTAAGAAAACATTACAAAATGTGCAAAGTAACAGCACATACCCTAAAAACTAAGTACATAACTGAAAATGCTAATGGAAGTTTATGCAGTTGCAGAACCATACAGGGTAGAAGACCGACACTAATGACAGCACACTTCAAAAGATCAGGCAAACATGTCTTTAAAGACACGACGGAGTGAGGGACTGATCTTTGCAGTGGTGCCTGTGTAGATTCTGCTTGGCCTGGACAGCTTTCTGAATATGTATTCCAATCTGGGCCTCTTCAGCCACTGCAGGAAAATGACAGCTTCAAACTCTTTTGGCTAATGATTGAGCAATCACACAGAGAGACTCTGCTGTCAGACTGGCAAGAAATTTAACATTCAGCTATTAAATCTAAATCTTTCATCTGAGTGTCAAAGTGGGCTGCTAAGTGGCTTCCAGTCTCCCACACTCAGGATATAATGACATCACTGTTCTGTTAGATGGCTGCTTCCAAAGCTAGGCTCAGAAATGTCAATTCTAACAACAAGCATACCTTAAACCAGCCATCTGGCTTTGCAATCACAGTGAGAAAGCTTCTTGTGGGCAGGCAGGCTGCTGGGCAGAGAGAAAAGGGCATGGTGGTCAATTAACCTGGTAAAGAGAGTGGTGTCATAAACAGATAGTTAAGGGTTAATGTCTCTTTTACCTGTAACGGGTTAACAAACAGTGAACCTGGAACATCTGACCAGAGGACCAATCAGGAGACAAGATACTTTAAAAATCTCGGTGGAGGGAAGTCTTTGTTTTGTG
>NC_133784.1:18197622-18232382 GCF_003597395.2 Chelonoidis abingdonii
TGGGAAGGTTTTGGGGGGACCAGAGTGTACCAGGCACTGAAAGTCCTGGTTGGTGGCAGCCTATCAGATCTAAGCTGGTAATTAAGCTTAGGGGAATTCATGCTGGTACCCCATCTTTGGATGCTAAGGTTCAGAATGGGGATTTATACAATGACAAGGTGGCCACAACTCATTCTCCACAGGGCCGGTGCAACCATTTAGGTGACCTAGGCGGTCGCCTAGGGCACTAGGATTTGGGGGGGCGACATTTTGTTCGGCAGCGACCGTGGTGGCCGGATCTTCAGGCGCCCCGGTCGCCACCGGCATTTAGGCAGAGGGAGCTGGGGCAGGGGAGGGCCACCTGCAGCAAGTAGGGGGGTGGAGGGGCGGCACACAGGGGAACTCCCTGCCCCAGCTCACCCCTGCCCCACCTCCTCCCCGAGCATGCCATGGCTGCTTAACGTCTCCCATCTCTCAGGCTTGTGGCGCCTAAGCTGATTGGTGCTGCAAGCCTGGGAGGTGGGAGAAGTGAAGCAGCGATGGCATGCTCGGGATGGAGGTGGACCAGGATGAGCTGGGGCTGCGGGGGGGGTGCCTCAGGGCGGAGGGTGAGGGGTGGGGAACTGCTGCAGGGGAACGCCTCAGGGTGGAGGAGGAGGAACTGCCGCAAGGGGGGAGACTCAGGGACAGGGGAGGGCACAAGGTGGAAGTTTCACCTAGGGCGCAAAACATCCTTGCACCAGCCCTGATTCTCCAATGGGACCGTGATGCAGCTCCAGCAGGGAAGGAACCCAGAGGCTCTCTCCAAACAAGGAGCTTATCTATAATGGAGATCTGATCTGTGAATGTTTCAGCCAACCAGATTAGGCTGCCCCTGGCATAAGGGCAAATTGTACCAGTTAGCATATTTGTTCCTGGCATAAGGGCAAATTGTACCAGTTAGCATATTTGCTAACACCTTTGAAATCCACTTAAAGATTAACAAGATCTGATTAATATAATAATAATTAGCCCTTGTTTAGTGCTTTACATTTTCAACTGGCAGAACACACATTAACTGATTGTCTTCTCAGCACCCTGGGAGGTAAGTGGCCAGAAGCTCAGAGATAGACTGGCAATGGTATTGAGACACCTAGCAATGCAGACAGGCACTGAGTGGGTGTTCAAAATACTGCCCTTATGAGCAAATTGGTAACTTGAAGCCTTTGCAATCCCTAATCCCACAGAAGCATCTAGAAGCTCTGAAATTCCAACAGAAAGTTATTTTTAATGCTGTTCCCAGTAATGCTGGGATCCCACCCAGAGCAGCACTTGCTGGAGAAGAACTCAGACTAGCTAGTAGGCTAGAGAAATACTAAAGGGAAGATCCAGCTCTGGCAGAATACCCCACCACGCTCAGAGGACGTTAGCAATGTATCTAAGATCACTGCCAAGCTTCAGGAGCCAGGGGTGGGCACTGCTAGCAGTGATGATCAAAGCATACCAGGAATTGCATGGCTATGTGTTCTGTGCTATAGTGGTGTGGAGTTTTGTTTTATGTATTAAATCTGAACTTTAACCACAACCGCATTTTATGAATTTGCACGGTAAGGGAAGTTGTGAAGTGTCTGATGAGGCAACAGTTATTGGCAAGTGCTGCTGTGAAGGGTTGGGATTATCATTCTGATTGGTTGATGCATTCACTTGTTTCATGGTTTATGAATTACTTGCATTAGCTCTGATGAGGGAGTCTATGGAGGAGGGAATTGTTGTTGCATTGATATTAAAGAATGTGCTAATCACAGAGATTTATTCCCCGGAATCTATTGTGATAGGGCAAGGCCAGATGGCTACAGTAAAGTACTGAGAAACAGGTATGTTAGCCCCAGGCTAAACAAATCCCTAGTACCCTGGTAACCAAATGGCAGTTGCTCCAGGTTAATCAAGGCACCTGGGGCCAATTAAGATCTTTCTAGAAGGCAGTGGAGATAGCTACTTTAATTAGAACACCTGCAGCCAATCAAGACAGGCTAATCAGGGCACCTGGGTTTAAAACAGAGCTCACTCCAGTCAGGCAGGGAGGAGCCAGAGGAGAAAGAGGGTGTGTCAGGAGCTGGGAGCAAGAGGGCAAGGACCTGAGGGTGAGAGAGTACTGCTGGAGGATTGAGGAGGACAAGCGTTATCAGACACCAGGAGGAAAGGTCCTGTCATGAGGATAAAGAAGGTGTTTGGAGGAGGCCATGGGGAAGTAGCCCAGGGAGTTGTAGCTGTCACGCAGCTGTTACATGAGGCACTACAGACAGCTGCAATCCACAGGGCCCTGGGCTGGAACCCGGAGTAGAGGGTGGGCCTGGGTTCCCCGCCCACCCCCCAAACCTCCCAACTCCTGATCAGACACAGGAGGAGCTGACCCAGACTGTGGGTTCCACAAGAGGGGAAGATCACTGAGGTGAACAAATCTGCCAATAAGCACAGGACCCACCCAGGTAGAGGAGGAACTTTGTCACAACATACATATACAAATAAACATGCAGGCGAGTTGCGCTGTCTACCCCGGGTGGCATATTTATAAATGCAAGAGCTTTAGGGACAGTATTTGTCGTCATAAAGTGCATCTCACTGGGGTTTCAATTTTCCTTAGCACAGTTATAGGAAGGGGGGCCTTGCCTGAGAAATGGATGTGAAGAAGCCAAAGTGAAGGGGACAGTCCAATAAGGAACACTGGCAGGTGAGACAGTTATGAATGCAGGGCACAGAGCTGGGCCAGCTGTGCTGATCTCCTCTGGAGCCCTGACTACATGTTCATTGAAAGTGTATGTTCTGAATTCTCATTCTCCTCCCCATCCAAGAGCAGATCATCAGCCCCCTGGCCTGCTGCCTGCCTGAACCTATCTCGTCTGTGAAGAGTGGCCCTTGCTTTCTGTCCTGGAGGCTGTAGTGTTCATTTAAAAGAAAAATAATAAACTGAGTTAATAACCACAGAGTCCAAAAGTCCTCTTGCCCTGTTGACACACAGCAGCCCACCGCAGGGGCCTGGCCCAGTTACAGCACCTGAGAGCCCAGGAAGAACACGAACACCAGGGCCTGAGGGAGACCAAAGCAGCTGAGACAAATGAGTAGAAAGCCCAACAAAGGCGCATGGAACAAATGGCAGTAGCCAAAGAAAAAGCTGAGGAACTGTCATAAACATACAGCTAAGAGTAGCATAAAATCCCTTCTTATCGGTAAAGGGTTAAGAAGCTCAGATAACCTGGCTGGCACCTGACCAGAAGGACCAATGGGGAAAGAAGATACTTTCAAGTCTGCTGGGGGGAGAAGGCTTGATTTTGTGCTGTGCGTGTGTTCTCCCCAGAGACAAAGGGAAAGACCAAGCAAGTAATCCAGCTCCCACTGAAATGATACATCTAATATTACAGAAGTAGTAAGTAATAGCAAAGAAGTGCGTTAAGAGTATCTTTTGTTTTTAGCTTGTGAATTTTCCCTGTGCTAAGAGGGAGATTTATCCCTGTTTTTGTAACTTTAAAGTTTTGCCTGGAGGGGAAATCCTCTGTGTTTTGAATCTTTTTGTTACCCTGTAAAGTTATCTTCCATCCTGATTTTACAGAGGTGATTCTTTTATCTTTTTTTAAATAAATTTCTTTTTTTAAGAACCTGACTGATTTTTTCAGTGTTCTTAAGATCCAAGGGATTGGGTCTGTGTTCACCTGTACCAATTGGTGAGGATATTATTCTCAAGCCTTCCCCAGGAAAGGGGGTGTAGGGCTTGGGGGGGAATATTTTGGGGGAATAAGACTCCAAGTGGTAGTTTCCCTGATTCTTGGTCTAAATCACTTCGTGGTGTTGGCGGCAGCATACTGTTCAAGGACAAGGTGGAATTTGTGCCTTGGGAAAGTTTTTATCCTAAGCTGGTAAAAATAAGCTTAGGGGGTCTTTCATGTGGGTCCCCACATCTGTACCCCAGAGTTCAGAGTGGGGAAGGGATCCTGACAGGTGCAGACACACAGGAGGCTCATGGACCCTCAAGCAAAGAAGATCAATGCAATGCAGCAAAAGGAGCGTCCCCATCCAGTGAATACCCGCCACAACACACAGGAGCGGGAGAAAGCCTGCTCAGTTTATAAAGAAACTGACTATATGGAAGAATTCCTGTCACCTTTGAGAGACTGTGGGATGCACAATATCCCATCAGATGCCTGTCCTCTTAACCAGATTAATTGGGAAAACCAGACAAGTTGTTAATGATATGGAAGTGAGCAATGCTATGGTGTATAGAAATGTAAAGAAAAATGTACTGAAAAGATTTAAGATTACCCCAAGATCTATCAACTGAAGTACAGGTTTCCTACAGTATGCCAACATTTTTATGACTGACTTAGAACAAAAGCTTCCTGAGCTCTCATCCCCTAGCGCCTCTACTCTACTTACGCTACATTGATGACTTCTTTCATCATCTGGACCCATGAGAAGGAGGCCCTTGAGGAATTTCACCAGGATTTCAACAATTTCCACCCCACCATCAACCTCAGCCTGGACCAATCCACATAAGAGATCCACTTCCTGGACAATACAGTGCAAATAAGCGATGGTCACATAAACACCACCCTTTGCTGGAAACCTACTGATGGCTATACTTACCTACATGCCTCCAGCTTTCATGCAGACCACATCACACAATCCATGATCTACAGTCAAGCCCTAAGATACAACCACATTTGCTCCAATCCCTCAGACAGAGACAAACACCTACAGGATCTCTATCAAATGTTCTTAAAACTACAGTACCTACATGGGGAAGTGAAGAAACAGATTGACATAACCAGAAGGGTACCCAGAAGTCACCTACTACAGGACAGGCCCAACAGAGAAAGTAACAGAACGCCACTAGCCATCTACAGCCCGCAACTAAACCGCTCCAGCGCATCATCAAGGATCTTCAACCTATCCTGAAGGATCATCCCTCACTCTCATGGACCTTGAAGACAGATCAGTCTTTGCTTACAGACAGCCCCCTAGCCTGAAGCAAATACTCACCAGCAACTACACACCACACAACAGTAACACAAACCCAGGAACCATCCCCACAACAAATTCCATTGCCATCTTTGTCCACATATCTATTCAAGGGACACCATCATAGGACCTAACTACATCAGCCACACCATCAGGGGCTCATTCACCTGCACATCTACCAATGTGATATGCCATCATGTGCCAGCAATGCCCCTCTGCCATGTACATTGACCAAACTGGACAGTTTCTATGCAAAAGAATAAATGGACACAAATCAGACATCAAGAATTGTAACATTCAAAAACCAGTAGGAGAGCACTTCAATCTCCCTGGACACTCAATAACAGAGTGGCCATTCTTCAACAAAAAACCTTCAAAAACAGACTTCAGTGAGCAACTGCAGAACTGGATCTAATCTGCAAACTTGATACCATCAAATGATGCCTGAATAAAAACTGGGAGTGGCTGGGTCATTACAAAAAAGAATTTTTCCCTCTCTTGATATTCACCTCTTCTTGTCAACTGTTGGGAATGGGCCACATTCACCCTAACTGACTTGGCACTGACCCCCCATTTGGTAAGGCAACTCCCATCTTTGCATCTGCTGTGTATTTATACCTGCTTACTGTATTTTCACTACATGCATCTGATGAAGTGGGCTATAGTCCACGAAAGCTTATGCCCAAATACATGTTAGTCTCTAAGGTGCCTCATGGACTTCTCGTTATTGCAACTGAAGTACAGAAACCTCAGAATATTTGACAGTGACTCATTTTGAATATGTGCACAAAATGTATAATTTTATGAGCAAATGGATAATGGGGATGAGGGTTGAAGGGAATTATGGAAAACCATTTGATCTGATGGCTCAGGATCAATTGTTATGAGTAGGTACAGCTGAGATAAAGGTAGTCATCTGTGAGAAAAAACAGCCACAGTTTTAGAGGATGTGGAAACTGCTGATGAATATGTTGAATCCAGGGTCCATGGAGGGGGCACAAATCCCAGGGGATAGGAAATCCCCCTGTCACCCAGGTTAAGAGGAAAGGGAGGATTGGATATAAACCTAATCTCAACTTTGATAAAAACGCCAGAGAGTCCAAATTTTAAAGCCCTCTCCCAAACGGGAAGGCAGGCAGTCTGCAATCACTGTGGGGCTACCAGCCATATAAAACCAAACTGCCCATAACTTAAGGTAACCCCATGACCCACACCCCCACTTGCCACAGTGAGTGCCACTCTCATTGCCCCAAAGCAACAATAGAGCAGGAGGAAGACATAATAAACTATATCAGGACTGAACCTTGGAAGAGTAGTGAAGAACTTATTAAAAATACTAAGGTAAATGGCATAGATTGCAAGGGCTGGAGGGACACAGCATCCCAAGTCACTTTGGTCAAAGATAGTCTGGTAAGGGAGGAAGACAGACTTCCTGGTAAGAGTTTAAATATATTAACTTTGGTTGCACTCCCTATACCTGTGCCATAGGCCAAGATCTACCTCTAGCTTAAGGAGTTTAAAAGAGATGTTGCAGACATTAGGAATCTGCTTCACACTGATGTTTGAATTGGTAACAATATTTTAGCCATGTCTCAGCAGCTTAATATCATAACTTGCAGCCAGAAAGCATATGGCTCTCTCTCACCTGGCTTGTCTATGGAAAGCAGGGAGGGCTGCGGGAGCAAGGGATGAGATTTCACTGCTTTGCCAGAGTCTGCTCTTAACTTGAGTGAGACTCCAAAGGAGTTTATTGAGGCTCAGCAGGCTGATCCTTCCCTGAACAAGGAGAGGACTACAGCTCAGAACAGCACCCTGCTGTGGAACAAAAGGGTGGGGTTTTTCTAGGAGGAGGTTTGTTGTATACAGCATCTCCCATAGGGAAAATGAGGCCCACGGGTGAGGTTTGCAAGCAGGTGCTGGTGCCTGAGAAGTACAGGACAGAATTGCTGCTGGTAGTTCATGACTGTCCCTTTGCTGGACACCCAGGAGTGTAGAGAACCTGTGACAGGCTCAAGCAGAATTTCTCTTGGGCCAGTGCAGCCAGCTCAAAGGAAGGCCTCCTCTGAGACGTGCTAGTTACTGAGGCTGCTCACTGGGAAAACAGCAGTGCTATTTATACAGGTAAGTGCTTCCAATAAACTTAGCCCTGTGCTGTGGAGTGCAGACTAAGCCCAGGCAGGGCTCCTAAGCTGTACGCGGTGCACTGTGGGTTGGTGGTAGGACTATGGAGCTATTAAACCAGCAATCCATATGCTCATTGTCACCACACTGGTGAAGGATGGCACAGTGGTTAGTCTAGCTTAAGGCATGCTGGATCCTTAGTGCACTACGTGGGCGTATGCTGACGAGGGGCTGGGGGCCATGGATACACCTCCAGCTTATGTCTCATTACCATAGTTGGCTATTTTGCAGTGTAGAAAGAGTCTTGGGGTTTGTAAAGTCAGAGGCCATGGCTGCTTTTGGCCTGCCTGTCTCTGATGCTTCCTGGGCATATGCTACCCTTCATGTGGGGGAGCCCTACCAATGCCTGCTGTGGGTCAGCTCCTGACTGCACCAGCAACACAAGCACTGCCCGTCAGCCTTACTGGTACTTTACAGACCAGCAAGGCGCACCTCCAATCTCGAGCTCTGTGCAACTCCCTGCAATGCCCAGCCCCTGGGCCACTGGACACACACAAGATTCACAGATCCGCTGCTTCCAAAGCATCTGTATACCCCCATCTTATCAGCCTCACCTCAGATACCCCTCTGCTTTACTCACAGCACTCAGTGAAAACAAGGATAAGTTCTTTAAAGAAAGCACAAGGATTCAACTAGTAGTTAGAAGTAGTATTGGAAACAGATGGTTACATATCAAATAAAATCATAACATGCTTTCTAGAGCCCAGACTTAATTAACACAATAATCTCATGTCTAGCAGATTATTGCTCATCCCAAATCCTTGCAGCACTTTACAGCCAGACTGGCTGGGACCCTCCTTTCACGAGACAGGCACCCTGCCGGTATGCCTCTTTGGTGAACGATTAAGTGTGTGGCTTTGCACTCCAAAATATACCAGACTAGTCCTTTGTCCTATTCAGAAACAGGACACTCCCTGCTCTTTGTTTCTATCTGCAAATTTCCTCTCTTGCAGATTTTACAATCTCTCAATCTGCACCTGAATCGGTATGCAAATAGGTGTACAGTGTGAAGCACACAACACACAAATGACAGAGGCGGGGGCTTTTACCACTTGCCTGCAAAGAACATTTCCAAGGTCTGTCACCTCCTGGAGAGCTACCTTAAGTCCAAGATTTTAAGAATATAATTTTCAGTATAGCTCCATAACCGCTTAAATCTTATCTGTACGTAATGCCCAGTGGGCTACTGGCTCTCAGACTTCACATGCCACCTTTCAATGAGCTATTATACAGATATCCAACCCAGGGGATCCCTGTAATACCCCATGCACCCCCTAAGTCCTCTGCCAGTTGGCATCAAGCGGTCCCTGGGTCACAACCTCAGTGGGAAGCTAATACTCTCAGGAAATGGGCCCAGCATACTGGACACTTTATTGGGACCTTTATCCAACTATCCTGCTCCTTCGGTTTCCTAAATACAAAACCAGGTATCTTTTCAGTTCAGGTATATCCCTTGTAACCTGACCTTATGGACTGGAAAGAGATTTTTTGTGGTATGAAGATTATGAAAGCTCCTGCTCCTGCTTCCATACTCTTCTCTCAGTTTCCCACACGCAGACCTCAGCCTCAGCTGCTAGCCCCTCTCCCTTGGATGGGGCTGGGGGATGCCCAAGCTGCACACTGTTGTGATAATACACTGTATTTTAAACCACTGGGTTCTGATGGGTTCCCAAGGACCAGGGTTCCAGCTGCTTGCCTCACTTGAGCCCCACCATCCCAGTGGCTTGGGAACCATGCTCTCCTCCTGAGAGCAGGTGTTTGGGAATAGCAGAAAACAGAGTGCACTGAGAATTACAAACCATCAGTCAGAGGAGAAAAGGGGCTTATTTTCATAATGTTTATAGTCACTGGAGCAGTGAAAATGAGAGCAATGACAACCTGAGATATTTCTGGCCCACAATCCTCGTTGATATTAGCAGGCTACTGCTGTGAGATGAATGCTAGGAACATTGCAAAAGTTGACAGTGACAGTGCAATAGGATTGATGGCACGAGGTCAGCAGCTAGAAGGAAGAAAGAAGCTAGTTTAACAGGATATTTTAGAAGCAATATAACATTGCATGTTGTTCTGAATGGGAGTCAAATGTGAAAAGCTGAGAGGCAGAAGAAGCTAGCAGAGTAGAAAAAAGCCCCATACAATGAATTGAGAGAGCTTTCGAAACAGCAGGGCCAGAATAAAACAAAGCAAGTGCCTGAGTAAATGGACAGCAGAGCTGCTCAGGAACCAGGTCGAAAATAATGGTTCCATTATGAAGACAACATTGAGGAGAAGAAGAGAAAGCCAGCAGTGATGCACTGCATAGCCAGCACAGCCAGAGCATTTAGGAGACTTCACATTACCAGTGCAGCAGCCCCCACAGACTTTATGCAATGCAGAGATAGCAAACATATAGCTCTGTGCAACAGTCACCAGGGCAGGCGTTCCCCTTGGCATACATGGACAGGCTAAGAGATAATAGGGCCCACTCTCTCCATCCTATGGATTAATCCTCACTTTGTCCTGTTGAAGAAAAGTTCAGGTTCTCTTCCTGTTTTGCCCAGTATATCAGCTTTAAATATGCAGGATGATGGTCTCCTTGCCTCAGTTATATAGAGAGACTTAACGTGTAGATTAGCTCCATTAAGAGCAGTGGCCAGTGCCTTCTCCCCGGGGAGAAAACCACAGGAGGGATCAAAGAGGCAGGAAAACTCCCCCATGGAGTTCACTAGAAATTTTTGCGTCAAGGGGCAGGGACTAAGGTCTCCTAAGCCCATGAACCCTGAGGAGATGTGACAAAGTGGGACTGTTCTTAATGTTTCCTCTGAATACTGTGTGGGTGCCTCAGTTTCTGGCCAACACTCTGTCTCCTGGCAACTAATGGCCTGGGCCCTTCCCCCCTGCAAGGGGATGCTAAAGGGGTGGGAGAACAAAGATGTCAGGTTACCTCCTAGCCCGGGAAAGAAACTCAGAGAAGGAGGGGCTGGAGGAGGTTCAGTTTGGAGCTGGCTGGGGATGAGAAGTGAGTGCAGATGTGGGTGTCTGGCTCACTGTCCCCCCACCTCCACCGAATTGACCTGGCTTAGGTCCATTCTCTGCACCGACAAGCTCTGTTTTAGAGCGTGTTCCCGTCATCTAATAAACCTCTGTTTTACTGGCTGGCTGAGAGTCACGTCTGACTACAAAGTGGAAGTGCATGCAGGACCCTCTGGCTTCCCCAGGACCCCACCTGGGCAGACTCGCTGTGGAAAGTGCATGGAGGGGCATATGCTGAATGCTCCAAGGTCAGACCCAGGAAGATGAAGCCATGTGAGCTTCTTGCTCTGAAGACAGTCTGCTCCAAGGGAGAGGAGGCTCCCCAAAGTCCTGACTGGCTTTGTGGGGAGCAGTTCCAAAGCATCGCCTGGGGACTCTGTGACAGGAGGTACAAAGAAGGAACTGTCAGACTGTCCAGCACTGGCTCAAAAGCATGAGAACCAACCTCAGAGTAGACATTTAGGAAGCAGGCCACAAACCCCAAATTGGCTCTGTGTTTTGCACTTAGACTTTACCAATCAGTTATCAAGTGTAAACTCCTCAGGGACTGTAAGATCCTGATCATGGAGCCATAGATAGTCCCCTGGGGTACTCTGGTCTGTCTCACCACCCAGGTGAGCCTGCCTTTGTGACAGATGGTCCCTTACACCAAGAATCACAGCAGTATTTGTGTTACTCCCAGTCCCAAAGCACCGGTCATTTACCCCAGGTCAATTGAACCTTAGATCTCACCCCAAAGACAATGCTTATAAACAATCCTATAATAAACTATCTAAAGATTCATTATATAGGAAAAGAAAACGAGAGTTACTTACAAGGTTAATGCAAATAAACATACACACAAGTGAGTTCCAATCTTAAGTTTCGAAAGGTAATAGAAGCTTCTATAATAAGCAAGCTCTACATGTCCTTAAGGGCTAACCCAGGTTAAGCACTGGGGATTTCTTGCTTATGCCTAGTACTCCTTACCCCCCAGAGTTCGATCAGCATAGAGATCCAGTTAGTCCTTGTTAGAGATTTTTATTCCCCTGCTCCTCTCCAGTATGCTGAGCTGTGAACTCAGCTGTTGGGAGAAATCCCCTTACGTGATTCATCTTCATGGGAGGGGAGAGGGTCAAACAACAAAGTCTTCATTCCTTTTTAATGTCCCTCAATAGACCACCTGGTGCTGAGTCTTTTCCTGTTGGGTAGGAGGTTACAATTTCTGTCGGAGATCAGCACTTCACAATAGTTAATACTTCGACTGTCTGGTGATTTACACAGTTCAACAGGCTTGCAATACAAATGCTCAAACGAATTGCAAATGCCAACAGCAACTCACAACCATTCCATTAAGTCTGAACACTGAACACATTCTTATAATCCTAACCCCTATTTAAACAATACTAACAGACAGGGGAACCAGCCTGGTTCCAGCCCTGTATTTGTCAGGGTTCAGCTGAAACATGGGGACCTTGGCATGAGCTGGCACGTAGTCTGCCAGTGCCACAAGGACCCCGAGAGGCAGGTGTCTACATAGGTAGCTGCTCCTCTGTGGATCCTCACTGGCCCCTCTCCCTGGCAGAAAGCTGCTGTGCTCAAAGTGGCAAGATGTATTCTGTAGAAGCAAATTAAGATTTTACTCATGGCTGCATCACCTGTAGGTATTTCAGGGCTTCTTCCATTCACTATTTGTTCTCTTATCTCACTAAGGATTGCAGGTAGACTGAAGGGTCAGCAATTCCCAAGAGAAGAGGGGGGCTGAATGGGTCACATGTTTGTCAAACAGCATGGTTATTGGTGCTACTGGGAAGCCAAATGTTGGCATAAAGATGATTGCCTGTTCATCCCTTGGAGATCAGCTCCTCACTCAGCTGTCTGCACTACTGACCCCCATATCCCCCGTCCAACCCTGTACAAGGCTCCCTAACCCTTTCCAGTCCTGGAGGTGCTACAGGGCCAGTAGCAGCAGGGTGAGGGGTAATGGCTCTTGATCGCTCTGCATTAGAATAGTGGAATGGGCTGACTGGCCACCCCGTGAAGGTTCTTTCCTGTATTTGATGGCGAGCAGGTCACTAGCTACCCTTAATGATCTGGAGGATGGCGTGGACTGAACCCTCAGCAAGTTTGGAGATGACACTAAACTGGGAGGACTGACAGATATGCTGGAGGGTAGGGATAGGATATAGAGCGACAGACAAATTAGAGGATTGGGTCAAAAGAAATCTGATGAGATTCAACAAGGACAAGTGCAGAGTCTTGCACTTAGGATGGAAGAATCCGATGCACTGCTACAGACTAGGGACCAAGTGGCTAGGCAGCAGTTCTGCAGAAAAGGACCTAAGGGTTACAGTGGACAAGAAGCTGGATATGAGTCAACAGTGTGCCCTTATTGCCAAGAAGGCTAACAACATTTAGGGCTACATAAGTAGGAGCATTGCCAGTAGATCGAGGGACGTGATCATTCCCCTTTATTCGGCATTTGTGAGGCCTCATCTGGAGTACTGTGTCCAGTTTTGGGCCCCACACTACAAGGATGTGGCAAAAATGGAAAGAGTCCAGTGGAGGGCAACAAAAATGATTAAGGGACTGGAGCACAAGACTTATGAGGAGAGGCTGATGGAACTGGGATTATTTAGTCTGCCAAAGAGAAGAATTAGGGGGGATTTGATAGCTGCTTTCAACTACCTGAAAGGGGGTTCCAAAGAGGATGGATCTAGACTGTTCTCAGTGGTACCCGATGACAGAACAAGGAGTAATGGTAAACATCTCTCTCGAACAGAGAAAGAATTATATGGTCAGTATCACAACTACAGTGGCCAAGCTGCCATTCTTCTGGACTCTCACTTAACAATACTGCGTGACCTAAAACTTAGACCCTTCTCTCTCCAGTGAGTGAGAAGGGCCTAGTCGACTTTGGCCTCTTTTCTGGGTGGATCTCAGAATTCTTCCCATTCTCTGTTGGGTACCCAGGGGCTGAAAGCTCTCGATCTTTAACTAACTCTGTGTTATCGGATTTGCAGCTTAGGATATACCAACAGGGGCTTATAGATGGAGAACTCTGATAAGTAAACTTCACTTTCAGAGAAGCAGGTAATGTTTTGCCACCATCTGACCTCAGAACCACCTCTCTTCCCTTACTCAGGAAATAATAACAGCTACTATATTTAATTTATCAGCACGGAGGAATTGTGTTCATCACCAAACAAGAAACGTGTGTGAAGTAATACACAACAGGCCTCAGGTATTAATGCATCATATTATCTTCTTGGGATGAAAGCTTAGCAGTTGCCCTAAGCAAGCTTGGGCAGGTTGAAAATTTATATCATCCTAAGTTTTTCTCTGAGGCCTTTGGAACCATAGTACAGCTACTACTCATTTTCTTGCAGCGGCTTGGCAGGATTAATCTGCTGGTATTGCCTGTACAGCTGGTTAGATATTGGGCGACAGCGACTTTGTGGGCGAGTGTGTCCACACTGACAGCGACCCAAGCGCTGGCAGTGTATTACCACACTTCCGAGCGATTTGCTTAGCCTTTCAGTGTGTGAGTGGTAAGCTGCATTGTAGGGCAGGACTAATCCCATTGCGAGCCACCCCTCGCATTCCCAATTTTTGCTGCTGGGCGTTGTTGGGTTAAAGACGCGACGGAGGGTGCGGGTCATTCCTTCCTGTGTTTGTTTCTTTTCTCATACGACCCGTGGTGACATTGCTGTTCCCTTTGTGCGAAGGCCGGTGGTTGGGGGTCGCCCACTTTTGTGATTCAGGACATGTTAGGAGCTTTGTGCCCGCGTGATTTGCGAGCTAAGAAAGGGAGCCCGAGCTGCTGAGGATGTTGCTTTGATAAATTGTTGCTTCAGACACATGACCCGCGTGTTTCTGGCTAAGTGATACCTCGATTTTTTTACTCTGCATTATGCTACCACATAAGATGGAATCAGGTGAGAAGACGTGCACTACCATGATGTGATGAAGATAGCATTGGGTATTGTCGGACTTGTACTGGCGCATCTGACACTTTAAATTGCTGTGGCAGTAATCGAGACGTGCCTTGTTGCAGACGATGGTGAACACCGCCTCTCTTTTTTGGCGCTCTATAGGAATACAAGTCACTCTAGTTGGTTTGGGCCTCACATTGTCCTTGCAAGTCTGGGATGACGAGCAGTATTGAGCTACAGAACTTTATAGGAATGAGAAATCATATCCACTTATCATGATGTGATAACTGTTTTGAGCTTGTAGACTCGGCGATTGTTTATACCAACCAGCTGGCCAGTGCTGTCGTACTTGTGAGCACAGAGATTCTAAGAGTCTCATGCCCTGTCACTGCGAGATTTTACGCGCCGATGAGTTTCTAATCCTGCAGGGTCTTGAAGCTGCAACTCCAGACAGCTAACTGGAATCCGTGTTTCTGCATATAGGAACTCGCGGAGTTTGTGAACTGAGACAAATGCTTGCTTGCTGTTGCTTTAGCGGTTGTTATAGGGGACACTAAGTCGCTGTACATCGCAAGTTTGGCGCGGACGTGCGGACACTAGGATCGCTCCTGCTAAGTTGGATATTAGAGAACCCTGTAGGACTGACATCGCAGAGTACCCGCGAGAATGGTGGGACAGGACATCGCTGGATGTGCTTTAGTGCAGCTACAATGGTTCCCTAACTGTGGAGGGCAAATGATCGATGGGACGCAAGGATTATTCCTTACTATTCTGGTCCCACCATGGACGCCGACATCCTTATCTGAGCCATCCTCGGAAGTTAACATATTTAATCTGGGAAGTTTTTCTCAAGTGTTATCTCAGCTCTAGGTGTTGTAAAGCAACTCACACAGCCAAATTTGTGTGTGTGTGGGCCGTTTTCGCATCTTTCACTATTTAACATCAGTGGTATGCCAGCTGAATCTAGAGAGATGGTCTCGTTATGTCGACTCCTCGTTAGAGACCTCTCTCTCGTGGTCGAGAACACTCGCAGGTGTCTGCAGCGCAAGTTCCAGTCTCTGCTGAGGTACACGCCGATGCTTCTGTTTCATACCCACAGGAGTACCCCGAGAGGATCAGCATAGTGTGCGGGTGTGGATCAGTGTATATCCACATACAAAGCTTTCAGAGTCGATCCGTGGTGTGCCGTACGTCCTCCTGCCCTACGGCGGAGTGTAAAGATGCCCTGTTCGCGCCTTCATAGTGAGCACAGAAGCTCACATGGGCTTCATCTTCCTGGGTTCTGACCTTGGAGGCATTCAGCATATGCCCTCATACAACTGCGCCAGGCGTATGCCTCCATGCAGACGCAGATGAGCTGCCCAGGTGACCTCGGTGGTCCACTACTGGAAGCCAAGGTGCTTCCTGGAGCCGGTGCCAGAACGACCTCATGTGGGATGTGGGTTCAGAGCGTCTGTGGACTCTTCAGCCAGCCAGTAAAACAGAGGTTTATTAGATGGACGGGCCGTTATAACACAGGCTTGGCTTGATGGAGAAGTCATCTAAGCGGTGGCATTATGGCTTCACGGTGGTGTGAAGGAGCTGGAGCATACACGCAAGGCGTACTCAATATACCCGTGTGCTGTATGGCTCCGAATGGATTAGTTGTGAAAGGGAAAGGGTGAAAACCTTCAGATGACGAAATGGATCTCGAGGTTCAACGCCTGGAGGCTGAATTTGCACAGCCAGATGAGGACAGCGCGCGCACTAGACGTGGGAGAGCGCAGCACACCATCACTGCATTGTTCACATCGAGACTTTACAGTCCTATCGCCATGCCAAGAACGTCCCACATATCTGAGAACTGCACTAACCGCGCAACCCTCGCTTTAATTCTTTATGTGCGTTGTTCCCTGACGCACTGCATGTTAAGAGTGCAGGTTATATAGCGCTTTGCAACAGCATTCTCTTACCGCGTCGTGTCCTGCACCCATGATTGCGGACGTTTCCTCATCTTGTCCACTGTGGTGGTACGAGTAATAGATGTACACTTCTATAACCCTACCTAATAATATATTGACCTCGGAAACAGAAGTATTAGGCAGAAAAATCTCTAATCTCTCTTTATATATCCTCTCAACTATACCTCTGTTATCTTGAGTTGTACATTAAACAGGAAAGTGAGAGGATACTGGTGATATCTGTGAGCGGACTTCACCACTCACCTCACGTGAAGGCAACTTAATGTGCTTGGTCCTCCTTGCCACGCGCCGTGCTGTAGGCTGCCGTGGAGATCGTCCTAACGTTTGAGGGGTAAAATGGGGCAGCACAATGGATGTATACTGAGGGGTGAGTTAGACTCTTGTGGGTAACCTGAGCTCGTGAGAGGATATAGATCAACTCAGAGAGAGCTTGTGAGGTAGAGGCGTATTGGGGTGTTGGGTCGGAGTGGTGGAGGTGGGGTGTTATATTCCACGTTGTGAGGGAGATGCTGTAGGAGGGTGTCTGTGATGAAAAGCTAGTGTGTGGGGCACGAATGTGTTGAGTGGATGGGTTGAGCGCATCCACTGGGGGTGCTGCTCACTGCCCCTCACCTCCACCGAATTGACCTGGCTTAGGTCCATTCTCTGCACCGACAAGCTCTTTTTGTGAGAGGCTGGTCCCTGTGCCTCGCATTTGATCTTAACAACTTCTGGTATTTTTTGCACTGGACGGGCTGCGAGTGGAGTCCACTGCGTTACATTGAGCTGACGCCATTACCAGGTGGAAGTGCATTGCAGGGACCCTTCTGGCCCTTTTACTCCCTGCTGAGTTTGCTCTTTGCTGCTCGGCGTGGCATACGCTTCCTCTACTATGTGCGATAAGCGTGCTTTTGTCCACTGCTCAATGTGGCGTGTAATATACTGTTATGTCGTACTGATAGGTGCTCACAAATATCACGATAACTCTCATGAGAGCATGACTGTTCAACTAAAGAGACATGTGTCCTTCGATTTGTCCTGAAGGCTTTTTTCTTTAGTACTTTGTGTGAAGACCGTGTTCGAGATGCTTGTCCTGTTGCCTCCACTTGGACGTCCCAAGAAGGATGAGAGGAGGCTCCTCCTCTCAAGAAGAAATACCAGAGATATGACTAGTGATATAAATGTTGATTAAGTAGGCAGAGGAAGGCAATTGGTTCCTCTCAAAGCGAAGTATTTTGCTGCAGCACTGGTGGATCTCTGTTAGACAGGCAACAGACAGTGGTACTCAGAACAAATAGACACTGACTCACAGACACTGTTCACACCGCGCTCAAAAGCTGCATAGACAGAGAACAGCAAACTACACTCAAGGTGTTGAAGTTATTTAGGTAAAGAGCGGCACGGCCTATTAGAGCCACTCACTCGGAGGAATTAGAGCGGTTCGTGTGTCTTGACCTACTTGTGTCTGACTTTACCCGGAGAATAAGATATATCAAACTGATCAATGCTCAGCCACATCTCGAAGCACATGTGAAGAGATGTTGCGCGCGTGATGATTGAATTGTGGAAGCAAGCTTATGGTGGTGATTTGTCTGTGAGTGCCACAAGCATGAAGGGATCAGTGTGTGGGAAAACCTGTAGCCATGGGTGGTACTTATTCGTGGTTCCACAGATGTTCTTCAAGGCTGCATGCTCGAGAGTAGAATCATGCATTCTATGACAAGGCGCATCTTGCACACGCGCTCACAGGGGCAGGGGGTGGGTTCGATTGTCCCTTACCCAGAATCACAGCTCGAGACTTTTGCTCTTGTTTCTCCTCTTACCTGCTAGCAGTCACCTGGAAGATATGCCATATGCAAAGATCACCGTGCTGTGAACACTCGGACTCACTCTCTCCACCACGAGCGTCTCTTAGAGCTGAAACCATCGTAGCATACTCACTCACGGCGCAGACAGGAGGTGCGCGTTATAGAACAATTCCTGTGATTTTTCGAGGCCTGTCACTCTATTCAGATTCTATTTACCTATGCTAGCTCATATTGGATTATAATAAGCTAGAGAAATCAGACAGAGGTAACTATACATAGGGTGACATCTGCATATATAAACAAGTGACATATCCAAGTTGAGCATTCTCAATTTTACAAGGAGTGTGTTTCAGAACATTAGGCTAAGTATGATACTCTCGTCTAGTCAAGCTAGTGAGCGTGCGCGAAGCATCGTACATGTGTTAGAGCGCGTGCTCTACAGTACACTACCAGTGAAGCACTCTGGGCTGCCTGGTCCTCTAGCTCGCAATGACTTCCGCTTGTTCGTACTGCACGGATTGCATCTCTCTCCACCCCCCCACCGGGAGCTCTAACTAGTCACAGTGAAGCGTGTTCAGCGTCTAGGTCTCGCGGTATCGTTAGGTGACATCTAGTTGTTCTACTTCCCCACTGACATACTGCTCATCATCGTCCCAAAGTTCAATGCTAGCTGGCTCTTGCTGAAAACTTTCATCTGTATAGGAGGAGAAATTCTACATACATCGTGCAAGTTCAATTCTCCCGATCGACGGTGTGAATAGGATGCGAGAGAAGTCAGTCAGAACAGAACAATATAGTCCATATCACTACTACTTGCTCAGAAGCCCCTGCTGCCTCCCTCCACAAAATAGCAATTTCGCAATTCGCGTTCTTGAGTCTTTTTACATGTTGGGTTAGGAGGTTATCAATAAGTCTCTCTTGTTCAGCAGCTCTCAGCTGTAACACACTCAGGTTAAACTATCCCTTTCGAATATGTCTAGTCTGCATTCTACACAGTTCATAACAGGCTTGCAATACAAATGCTCAAACGAATTGGCGCAAATGCCAACAGCAACTCACAACCGTATTCCATTAAGTCCTTTGACACACTGAACAAACTTTTTTTCTATAATCCTAACCTCTCCTATAGTTAAATAAACGGCAAATTACTAACAGGGACAGCCGGAACCAGGCCTTAGGTTCCCTAGCGCCTTGTATTTTGTTCGCTAGTGGTTCTTCTCAGCTTGAAACTATTGGGGACTGGCATTCGTAGTCTGGCACGTAGTCTGCCGGTGTGCACAAGGCCCTCGTAAGAGGCAGTTGATGGTTCTCTACATAGGTAGCTGGCTCACTCTAGTGGATTCCATCCCACTGGCCCCTTCTTCCCTTGGCAGAAAGGCTGACTAAAGTGGCTCAAGTGGGCCAGAGATGGTAAGATTCATAGACTAGAGACATAGGCCATAACTGTGACAGATTGTGCTAGGTTCTATGCTCAATGCGACAGCTTGACAAGTGCTACTCGCACTAGGTACACGGTATCATCTACAGGCCTATCTTTTCGATTCACTTATCTTCTTCTCTTTACTCTCACTATAGCGAATTGCCGAGTTAGCTGACCACGCGCCCTCGCTGTCCTAGCACTCCCCAAGACGAATGAGGGTTGCTGATTATGCACCTGGGTGCACATGTGTTTGTCAAGAACAGGATGCGTATTTTGGTTATGTGCTACTGGGAAGCCAAATGCTCTAGGTGCTAGAAATGATGATTGCCTGTTTCCTCTTGGGAGATCAGCTCCTATCACTCTCAGTCTGTCTGCGGACTACTACCCCATATCCCACTCGTGGTCGCAACCCTGTACAAAGAGCTTCCCTAACCTTCCAGTTCCTGGGTGGTCTCACATACAGGGCCTAGTGCAGCCCAGGGGCTAGTGGGGTCACATGAGCTCTCAGTCTTTGTAATCGCTCCTGCATAGAACTTATTGGACAATGGGTGACTGATCTGGCCACCCCGTGAGCGTCTTGTCCTGTATTTGATGGCAGCAGGTCACTAGCTACCACTTAATGATCTGGTAGGATGGCGTGGACACTGAACCCTCAGCAAAGTTTGTGAGATGACACCGTATAACTGGGAGTAGGACGAGACAGAGTATGCTGGAGGGTAGGGGATAGGGATAGATAGCGAGCGACAGGACGAACATTTTCGAGGATTGGGTCCAAAAGGAATTAGCAGTGAGATTCAACCAAGGACAAGTGTGCAGAGGTCTTTGCACTTTAGTTGGAAAATTCCCATCTCGCACTTGCTAACCCAGACTAGTGGACCAACGGGCTAGGTGCATCACGTTCTTGCAGATATAATAGGGACCTAGGGTTACAGTGCGACTGAAAGAGCTGGTATTGAAGTCAACGAGTGTGCCCTTATCCAAGAAGGCTAACAACATTTTAGTGGCTAGCATAAGTAGGAGCATTGCCGAGTAGATCGTGACAGGGACGTGTCATTCCCCTTTATTCTGGCATTTTGTGAGGCCTCAATCTGGAGTACGTTGTCCAGTTTGGGCCCCACACTACAAGGATGTCGGCAACAAAAATGGATAACAGATCCAGTGGAGGGCAACAAAAACATGATTAGTGACCTTGGCGAGCACAAGATCTTATGAGGAAGGGCGATTGGACAACTCGCGTTATTAATTTTAGTCTGCCCAAAGAGAAGAATTAGGGGGATAATACTGTGACTAGCCTTTCATTACTCACCACTGAAAAAGGGGCTGAGGGTCCAGGAACGGTAGGCATGGACTTAGACTTTTTCAGTGGTTCACCCGCGATGACAGAACGATGGCATAGCCAGTACATTGCGTGTTTTTCTCAAGTTGCTGGTGCGGGAAGAGTGTTAGACATGTGTGGATTATTAGGAAAAACTTTCACTAGGAGGGTGGTGAAGCACTGGAATGGGTTACCTTGGGAGGTGGTGGAATCTCCTTCTTTAGAGGTTTTTAAGGTCAGGCTTGACAAAGCCCTGGCTGGGATGATTTAGTTGGGGATTGGTCCTGCTTTGAGCAGGGGGCTGGACTAAATGACCTCCTGAGGTCCCTTCCAACCCTGATATTCTATGATTCTATAACCCGCACTGCATGGAAAGGGCTATCACCTGAATCCACATGCCTAATAAGGGCTAATCAGAGCTGGAAGGCCACCTTACCACACCGCATTGCTGCAAGGCCAGTGAGGAAGCATAGGTCTTGTTGAGAGAAAGCCAAGGTCCCTAAGTGAGGAGGGGCTGATATGTGGGGTTTCAAATATCACTGGAATATTACAAACTTCAAATACAAATATCTACTCAGTATGAACCACAGCCTGTTCACCCATCACTCAACACGGAGCAATGTAGGTCTGAAGCAATGAAACTTACTTTCTTCCTTCCTGTTTAAGGCAGGCGGTGGTCTCAGCTAATCCTGACAGTCAGCACCAGGAACAGAGGCTTGCTCCAGGCTCTGTGACTGAGTGTTGCAAAATGAAGCTGCTGCATCAGAATACAACAGTGCAGGAGACAGCCAGACAGAGGGAGAGCTGCTCTCATCTCCAAGCAGAAAATCAAAACCTATCAACCCTGCAGTGAACCTGAGTCAGCTGCTGGCTGTCTGTGCCAAAATGAATTTGTCTGGCAGCAGCATGGAGAATTGATTTAAAACAGAAAGAAAATGAAATTTTAACTGCACTGGCAATGTTTGTGATTTGTAGCATGCTAGCTTGCACCTTGCTACTTCCCAGCATGTTGAAAGCATGCACTCTCCCAGTGAACTGGCCTCCACACAGGGACAATACACTTGTATGCATGCACGCCTGGCTTCTCTCTTAATTGTGCTATATTAGCTGGCATGTGGCCAGTTCAGCGCTAGCCAACATCAAAGGGTTTTCACCCAGTAATTATTTTAAATTACTAGTGGGTAACACACAAAACTAATTAACTAAAAAAGAAATCTTCTTGCACAATTTTGGTCAACACTGTCACTTGGCGAGGTAATTAAATACTGAACCCATCAGTTCCCTCATTTATTAACAAAAAATCCACTGAGCTTTCTGTTACATTTTGTGCCTCACTCTAATGTTCATTGAAGTGGGGGCCTGACAGCAGCACTGGCTGGAGCCAACAGTATTGGAGCTAAACAATGTCACGTTATACGTCTGTTGATGATCTTTGATCCTGCCCAGAAGCCCTCTCCTGCTATTCCAGCCCTGGGCTTCCCCCCTCCTCCCACAGAGTTTTGCTCATGTCCTGTGGCACTGCAGACTGGGTGCCAGCTCATCCCCCACCTCAGAGGAACCTTGGCAAACAAGTAGCTGGAATCAGTCTGCTCACCAGGGTGTTAGTTTTGGTACAACAGATACAGGAATGCATTTAGACTGTATGGAGTGCTTAAGATGACCAGATAGCAAGTGTAAAAAATCGGGACAGGGGGTCTGGGGTAATAGGTGCCTATATAAGAAAAATCCCCCAAAATCAGGACTGTCCCTATAAAATCGGGACATCTGGTCACCCTAGGCGTGCTTGTGTGTTGCTGCCAGCAATGATCTCACGTATAACATCTGGAGCCAATATTGTAAGGTAATATTTGAATAGCTGTGCTGTAAGCCTCTGGCTATGGGCTTGTCCACACTTACAGTGCTGCACCATACAGCTGCACTATTGTAGTGTGTTAGTAAAAACGCTACCTATGCTGACAGGAGAGCATCTCCCATTGGCACTGGTACTCCATCTCCCTGAGGCAGCAGCTATGTCCACGGGAGAAGCCCTCCTATCACCAAAATGATGTCTACACTAGAGGTTAGGTCGCTCAGGGTAGTGGCTTTCCACACTGCTGGGTGACGCTGTTATACCAACCTAAGTTGGTGCTGTAGACCAAGGCCTGGTCTACACTGGGGAGGAGGGTCAATCTAAGATACACAACTTCAGCTATGAGAATAATGTAGCTGAAGTCGATGCATCTCAGATCAACTTACCTCCCGTCCTCATGGCGCGGAATCGATGGCTGCGGCTCTCCCGTAGACTCCGCTTCCGCCTCTGGAGTTGATGGGGAGCGCTTTCAGGGATTGATTTATCGTGTCTAGATGAGACATAATAAATCAATCCCTGACTGATTGATCGCTATCTGCCCAAGTCTACATAAGTCAGCAGCCAAAGGAGAGACGCTGACTAGTGCAAAGTGCTTATCTGCAACAGAAGGTGTTACGCCCTGTGTGACAGGGTTCACTCACCACTGCAGCACCTCTTGCTGGCTGTGCTGGGGATTAGCTCTGTTTGCTAGTGCTCCCTCTTCTGATGATGTCTTGCTACTGTCACTTCTGCTCCAGGACCCATGTCACTCCAAGGACCGTGGTGTCCTCTTCAGGACACAGCGCTCCGGCTGTGTCACATTCTCTGCTCCCCACTTCTGGGGGATAGGATTGCAGTCCGCTGTCGAGTCACTTCCCTCAGTGGCTACTGCAGCCAATTGCCTGGCCACTTCCTAGTGGCAAGGCGGGGGACCTGGACCCATCCACTACTCCAGATCCCAGCCCAGGGACCCTGTAGATGGAAGTCATGTGCTGCATCTCCTCCAACCTCTCAGTACCTTTCCCTGGGTCACTTCCTGCGGCACCCTCTTTGCCCTTACCTCAGGACCTCAGCCTGTGAATTCCTACAGCCAACTGGAACCATCTTTAGCTCCCATCAGTCGCTGCTAGTTGCTCTGTCCAGGGTGCTGGCACTCCTTCCTCCTGCTAGAAGGTTGATCTTCCTTCCTCAAATTCCAGGCAGCTACTGAACTCTGCTCTGCCTGGCATCTCTTCTTATATGGCCCTGTCTGGCCCTGATTGGCTGCTCCTATAAGCCCCTAGGGCTCTATTAACCGCTTAGAGCCCAGTGTAGGGCAGATGCCCCATCACACCCTGCCCGACAGGAAAGGCCCATCAAGACCAGACAGACTGTAGTGGAGCAATACAGATAACAGTGTTTGATGTTGTCCCTTGCTCCCGTGAAAAGGGGTCATGCAGCCTCATCATTGTGGGCTATGGGTGCCTAGAAAATATGGAAAACACTCTCACTATCCAAATCCGGAGCTAAACTAACATGAACTTCTGACAATCATTTCTGAAAGGTTCCTTTCAGAGCCTCACACTCAGCATGGTTTGAAATAAACCAGGGATCCTTCAGCTGGTGTTCTTTCTAATCTAGCTGTGGTATATGAGCATCATCTCCCTTTCAGCACAGCCTGGGACATCTTCCCCAGGAACCACACCTTGGCTCTCAATTTCCCCAGCAAATGTCTCACACTCCGTTTGGTGTCAGCAGCAGGGCTGGCTCCAGGGTTTTTGCCACCCCAAGCAGCAAAAAGGCAAAAAAAAAAAAAAAAAAAAAAGCTGCGATTGCTATCTGTGGCACTATCGCTGCCGCTTCATTATTCAGCAGCAATTCAGCGGCAGGTCCTTCGCTCGGAGAGGGAAGTGAGAGACCCGCCTCCAAATTGCTGCCGATGAGCGGGATGTCCCGCCCCTCTCCGTTGGCCGCCCCAAGCACCTGCTTGCTGAGCTGGTGCCTGGAACTGGCCCTGGTCAGCAGCAGTATGAATAGTATTTGCCACCAACTTTAAGGAATGAGGGAGTAGTCCAATGTGTCACCTGATGAATGCTTCAGCATTAAACTGTCAGGATGGAGTGATCTTTGATCCAAACTGGACTGTCACTGTGTCACTTCCTGGGATCAGCTCTTGGCTAGATTGGGGCCTTTCATGACTTCCTGATTTTAGGTTTGTTTGGTGGAGTCTCCATCCGTCGTCTAATCGGTAAAAACAGAAGGCTGGATCCTCAGCTGGTGTACATCAGGATTGCTCCTTCAGAGTCCCAAAGACCACCTCTGCTGAAATCAGTGGCGCTTCACTCATTTACACCGACTGATCCCCAGTCCAGAGTCTCAGTCTTCGGCAGAAAACAAATGGCAACGGGCAACACATCTCAGGAGGCAAGTTACATGGGGCAACGGAGTCAGGAGAACAGGGTCAGCTCAGCAAGCCATAGACATGGCCTAGAAATGCCTGCCTAAATGCTCTGATAAAGACAGCTGAAAGCACTCATAGCTAAATCAAAATTAATTTTCAAGTAAGATGTATCAAATGTTTTCCTACTATCTAGATATGTTATATGTACCTCCTGCCCTTCCCCCTCCTACTCTGTAATCAGATTTATGTCATGATTTGTAAGCCAATGCTTTTGTGTTTATAGATCTTTGTTAATAACTGCTCCACTATTTTACTGTAGATTGGACATAGATTGCCAGCCAAGAATTGCCAGATACTCTTCTTCTTTGAAGGCACAAATCCCTCATTTGCTTATTCTGGTATCACCTAGTTCTCCATTACAGTGTATTAATGTCACATCCTAGGCACGCTTGCACCCCTGCCAAGAATCACAGAGAGCAGCTCTGGCTCCCTGCCTAGGCTTACTGTTTCCTGTAGCAACTGTCTTAGTGCTCCGAGTACTGAGTTCTATTAGCACTTTCAGATTTGGTACCCCATTCCCAGGGGTGTTCTGCAAACACAGACTCCAGAGGCAGTAACTGGAAAACAGGAAGTGGTCCTGGGCAGTAGGTTGTAGTTTAAGGGGAAGCTAGGCTCTTCACTCTGCCTGTGATGCAGGACTGGAGCCTTCAATTGTGAGTTGTACAAGGCTCCTCTCTCTCAGCCAGCCACAGGGAATCCTGGGAATGATCTAATGGATCCTTCTGTCTTTAAATTCTATGAAACTCTGAAATGTTGATTGAGGACTGCTGAAATTTGTGGGCCTTTGCAGCAGAGGATGCTTGGCAAGGGGATACATATAAACAGCAGAGATGGGGAAGCTGGAGCTGCACTGATGCTCTGCCAGAGATAGGGCAGACTCTTGTCAGGCTTGGCTGCCAGGTCTGTGGAGTGAGGGACACCCAGCACGATCACCCAGGAGGGAGGAAGAGACCTAGGGAGTCAGGTTTGGGTATGAACTTTCTTACACAATCTTCAGTTTGCTTGTTTGGCCTTTGCCACTAGCCACCTGGTGGAGAGTCAGGGTTCAGCAGAGAAGGAAACCTATGGAGGGACCAGAACTCCATCGGCATGGCCTTCTGTAGAGGTCAGTCTGCTGTGCTCTGGCAAGTGGAATTTGGAATGTCTCAAGCACTGAGGCTCCCCCACTTTCCCTACTGCCTACTTCACAGTCTGTTTCATCCCACATGCAGCAAGATTTTTCCTGAGCATTAGCTGATGGTTTCTTCTCCTTATCTGTATCCCATTATTTCTAGTTAAAGCCGCTTACACCATCTTAAAGGATCTATGTGCAGACCAGAGGCTCCGCACAGCTCTGCCCGTTCCATCTGACCATACTGCTCCATTTTTGGTACAGGCTGCTGATTGTGCTGAACTGTGCAGAATGCCTGGTTCCCAAAGCAGGAAGAGGACAGGTTAGTCTAACACATTTTGTGACACAAATTAAAATCCAGGTCACAAGCAGACAAGGCTGAACCACTGAACCCAGAAAGAGTAGTTGTAGCCTTGCCAGTTTTGTTAGCAAATAGCCAGCTATACTGCTGTACCCCATCTTGTTCCTTACCTCTTGTAACAGTCTGGAGCAGTGACCTGATTCGAAATGAAAAGACTCAAAGGGATAATGGATGTGTCCTCAAGAAACTACAGTATAGGCTCCAGAGACTAAGAGTGAGATGAAGCAAACACTGGTGTCAGCAAGAGCCTTTACTAATATCTTGTTGTTAAAAGACAGGAATTTGAACCAGTGCCTGGCCGCATTCCAGAAGCTGAGGAAATACTGGAATAAAGTGTATTTCTGGGCTTTAGTCTTTATGTGGAGTGCTCACTTCCCTGAATGGTGTGTGAGTGAGTATAATGAGTGTTGCCCCTTCTTTGCCTGATAGCTAATTGCTCCTCACAGATTCCCTGGAAGGCAGGCAAGTCAGTGGTGTTGTTCCCATTCTTGCTCACCCAAGGCCACGCCAGGCTCAGAACTCAAATCTGCTTTCTGTGATCACTGCTCTGGGCAATGATACCTTGCAATCCCTGCTGCATGAGGTGCCATTGACTCTTCAAACCTCAGCACGTGGCAGGCAGCATCTTCTTTTGCACAGGTAGTGGCAGCAATTGCTCCCATATACAACATGTCGGAATGGGTGTGGTGAGTTCTGGCAGGGAGATAAGTCTGTTTTCTGAACAGAGAGGCATGGAGCAGCTTCATGGATAAAATGGTTACCTATCTTTCGTAACTGTTGCTCAAGATGTGTTGCTCATGTCCATTTAATTCTAGGTGTGCGCACGCCCATCTGAGATTTTTGCCTTAGTGGTACCCTTAGGGTAGGCTGTGGCACCCTCTGGAGTCCTGTGCTCGTGCTGCGGCATATTGGGTGCTGCCGACCCTAAACCCTCTTGGTTCCTTCTTGCCAACAACTCCAACAGAGGGGCAGGAGGGTGGGTAATGGAATGGGCAGCAGAACAACAGTTACGAAAGGTAGGTAACCATTTTTTCTTCTTTCAGTGCTTGCTCATGTCGATTCCATTCTAGGTGACTCACAAGCAGAATCAATGGAGGTGGGCTCAGAGTTCACAGTCTTGCAGCTTGCAGCACTGCTCTGCCAAAGCCAGCATCATCTCGAGCCTGCTGGGTCAGGGCATAGTGAGACGCAAATGTGTGGACGAACAACCAGGTGGCGGCCTGAGATCTCTTGGATCAGCACCTGCACCAGGAAGACTGCCGATGAGGCCTGCACCAGAGTCGAATGAGCCATCATGATTGCCGGCGGGGGCACCTTTGCCAGCTCATAGCAGTAGTGGATTCAGGCTGTGAGCCAAGACGAGATTCTGTGGGCTGACACTGGACAACCTTTCATCCTGTCAGTGACAGGAATGAACAACTATGTTCACTTACGGAATGGCTTTGTTATATCAATGTAGAAGGCCAGTGCCTGTCTGACACCCACGGTATGCAACCTGTGTTCCTCCTCCATCACATGAGACTTTGGACAAAGGACTGTTAAGTAAGTGTCCTGACCAGTGTGGAACTGGGAGACAACTTTGGGCAGAAAAGCTGGGTGTGGACGCAGCTGGACCTTGTACTTATAGAAGACTGCATAGGGTGGCTCCTATCTGAGCACCTACGGGCCAAAGTTATAACGACCAAGAAGGAAACCTTCCAAGAGAGAAGCAGGAGGGAGCAGGATGCCAAAGGCTCAAAGTGGGGACTATGAGCCTCGACAGTGCAAGATTCAGCTCCCAAAGTGGGACTGGGACCCGGACCCGGACATGTGGGAAAAGGCGCTCCAGACCTTTCAGGAACTGCACTGTCATAGGATGGGCAAAGACTGACAGGCCTCAAAATGGAGGGTGGAATGCTGAAAACGGCCACCAGGTGTATCTTGACTGAAGATAGTGACAGCCCCTGGAGCTTAAGTTGCAGTAAGTAGTCCAGGATGTCCTGCACAAGGTGTCTTCTGCATAAATGTGTCAGTCCAAGGCCCAACATGTGAACTGCTTCCACTTTGCCACATATGTAGCCCTGGTGGATAGTTTTCTGCTGCCCAGCAGGACCTGTTGGACACCAGCGGAGCATTCCCGTTCATCCATACTGAGCCCTGCAGCCCCCCAGAGTGGGTCTGGGCTCTGGTGAAAAATGTTTTTTGGGCTCCCCAGCAAGGTTGGACTGGCTAAACAGGGCTGACAAAGCTGGGGAAGCTGGGCCCCAGGTCCCCTTCCAGACCGCTGGGCTCTGGTGATTTGTACTGGCTTCCCTCCCCTCTTGTTGACCCGCAGCAGCCAAGCTGTCAAGAGCATCAGGTTTGGGTGCAGCAGGTTGCTGTGGTTCTGAGACAGTAGATCCAGCTGAAGAGGTAGCGGCAATGCGGTGGCTGCTGAAAGACTCAGCAGCATGCCGAGCCAGTGTTGACGAGGCCACACCGGGGCTATGAGGATAACAGATGATCTATCTTGCTTCACCTTCAGCAGTACCTTGTGAATCAATGGTATCGGTGGGAAGGTGTACATCAGTATTCCCAACCACAGAATCAGGAAGGCCTCCAGCAGGGACAGAACACGTGACATGCCCTGCAGAGAACAGACCCCGTGACACTTTCTGTTTTACAAGGATGCAAACAGGTCTGTCTGGGAAGTCCCCCACCTGCGGAAGATTAGGCTGATCACCTCCTGATGAAGTGACAATTTGTGGCAAGATGAGAAGGTCCTGCTGAAGCGATCCACCAGGATGTTACTGTTTCCAGGCAGGTGGGTGGCCACCAGATGAATGGCATGCTGCATACAAAAGTCCCAGAGGCTGAGCGCCTCCCAAGAAAGGGCCAGAGACCTGGTGCCGCCCTGACTATTGATGTAATACATTGCATCCATATTGTTCATCAGGACCTGAACCACCCTGCCCTTCAGGTGGGGCAAGAATGCTTGGCAGGCAAACCACTCTGAGCTTCCTGTCATTGATATGAAGGGCTAGATCACTGTGTAGCCAGAGGCCCTGCGTGTTGAGCTTTCCCAGATGGGCTCCCCAGCCCAGGTCTGACGTGTCAAAGATCAGGGTAAGCGATGGAGACTGGGTCACAAAGGGAACCCCCCGTACCACCAACTTGGGTTCCAGCCACCAGTACAAGACAGTTGCAGCGGCATAGGAGCCAGCAAACAGAGCTGTAAATAGGGAAGTTTCAATGGGAGTTCTGTTGGAGAAGAAGGTTTTTGTATTTTGTGTATTGTATTTTGTAGTTTATATGTGTGGAGGCTGGTAGGGGCAGTGTGCTGGGAGAGAAGCTGAGCCCTGATGAGGGGGTGGGGCTTCTCTGCTTAAGGGTCTTATAAAGGTAGCCAGCCAGTCAGGCAGCAGCATAGACAGCTGCAACAGCTCAGGAATCAGCAAACAGAGTTGTAAACAGGGGAGTTTCAGTGGGAGTTTGTGGGAGAGACTAAGAGACACTGAGGAATTGACAGGCTAGTGAAGGGAGTGGGTGGTGTTCTGGTACCTGTTGGGTGGTTTGTGTTTCCTGGACTAACAGGTTTTAGGTGGGAAGGCTATGACCAATACAGAGGTAGCAGGGAAAGATACAATGAGGACGACTGGAAGCTGCGGCATGAACATGATCCTGGAAGGACTACCTGATAAGAGTTTTGTCTGCATGAAGTGCCGCCTGATAGAGCTGATGGAAGAAAAGATCTGAGGACTTGAGATGCAGGTGGAAACTCTGGTCAAGTTTAGAAGGGGGTTTGAGCGGATGATGGAGCAAAGACATGAGGCTGAAGGGAAAAGCTCAGACTTGCAGATGGAAGCAGGACCAAAGAATTCTGAGGGGAGACTGCTGCATGAGGAAAGTGGATGGTGGAAGCATGTGACTAAGAGAACCAGGCAGAGGAAAAGACAGGCCAGTGAAGGAGAAATAGAGCTCAGGACCAGGTTTGCAGAGTTGGAAAGTGAAGAAGGGGCACAGCAGGTGGTCGAGGAAGGTGGGAGGGCAAGGAAGAAGAGAAGAGCAGCTAGTCCTATAGGAAGAGGGAAATAGTCAATGGAGACAACACCAAATATGAGCCCCAGGAGGATACAGGATGGGTTGCAGAGGATTGCAAGGGACGATAGAAACTGAGAGGACTTGCAGCCAGAGGGAACAAGGGATAGACCGGAGAATCGCACTGTCACCAGGAAAATGCAGGTCTACATGATTGGAGACTCCTTACTGAGAAGGATAGACAGGCCTGTAACTAGAACTGATCAGGAGAACAGAAGTGTGTGCTGTCTGCCGGGTGCTAAGATACAGGAGGTGGACCTGAGGCTGAAAAGGATCCTAATGGGAACGGGAAAGAATCTGCTGATTGTCCTTCATGTGGGAATAAATGATATGGCTAGATTCTCACTGGAACATATCAAGGGAGACTATGCTAGACTGGGGAAGATGCTTAAGGAAATCGAGGCTCAGGTGATCTTCAGTGGGATTCTGCCTGTTCCTAGCTAGAGAGGGGCAACAAGTGTGACAAGATTGTGGTGGTCGACAGATGGCTCAGGAGTGGCGCTATAAGGAGGGCTTTGGGATGTTATGGCCACCGGGAACATTCATGGACAGAGGACTGTTCTCTCAGGATGGACTTCACCTGAGTAAGGAAGGGGAATAGACTTCTAGGATGGAAGCTGGCACAACTGATTAGGAAAGCTTTAAACTAGGAATTTGGGGGAGATGGGTGGGAGATGTCCAGGTAATCTCCACGCTGGAATTTAACATTGAGAGAGAAGAAAACAAAGTAAGAAAGGATACAGCTGTGGGTATGAGAATGGACATAAGGAGGAAGGGTAGTGTAGATACCAGTCTAATAAGGTGAAAGGGGTGTTAGAATGTCTGTGCCTAATTGGGTAAAGAATGTCAGTGAAGTCAACGGCAAAAATTAAGATGTTTGTACATAAATGCGAGGAGCCTTGTTGTGCTACAGACTGCCAGGATCTGATTTGGATATGGATTAGAACCTCTTTAATGTTTTAATGAAGTAAACACTAATGGGAATTGTGTGATCATGGAAGACTAACTTCCCAGATATAGACTGGAGGCCAAATGCTCGTTAATAATAATAGGGCTCAGATTTTTCCTGGATGCGATAGCTGATGTGATTCCTTCACCCAGTAGTTCAAGAACCAGCAAGAGGGGATGCCATTTTAGATTTGGTTTGGTGAGTAGTGAGGACCTTATAGAAGGAATGGTTGTAGGGGACAACCTTGGTTCGAGTGATCATGAGGTATTCAGTTCAAACTAGATGGAAGGATAAACAAAATATGATTGGGACTAGGGTTTTTGATTTCAAAAGGGCTAACTTTAAAAGAATTAAGGAAATTAGTTAGGGAAGTGGAATGGACTGAAGAACTTGTGGATCTAAAGTGGAGGAGCCCTGAATTACTTCCAGTCAAAGTTGCAGAAACTATCAGAACCTTGCATCCAGAAAGGGGAAAAAATTCATAGGCAGAGAGTTGTAAGACCAAGCTGATGAGCAAGCATCTCAGAGAGGTGATTAAGAAAAGCAGAAAGCCTACAAGGAGTGGGAGATGGGAAGGATTAGCAAGGAAAGCTACCTTATGAGGTCAGAACATGTAGGGTAAAGTGAGAAAGGCCAAAAGCCATGTAGAGTTGGACCTTGGAAAGGGAATTAAAAACAATAGTAAAAAAGGTTCTAGCCATATAAATAAGAAAAAGAAAGACGTAGAGGGACTGCTAACACTGAGGATGAAGTGGAGGTTAAGGATAATCTAGGGATGGCCCAATATCTAACAAATACTTGTCTCAGTCTTTAATGAGGAGCTTAGGGATAATGGTAGGATGACAAATGGAATGAGGATATGGAGGTAGATATTACCACATCCGAGTAGAAGTCAACATCGAACAGCTTAATGCAGTGGTCTCCAACCTTTTTGTCTGGTGGGTGCACAGATGAGGACTGTGGCGGCGGTGGAGATGCACCGAAATGCTCGCGAATTTCTGCGGCGTTCTCGGCAGCGCACCTTTGATGCGAGTCTCGTCGGTGGCGAGTGACGTCATCCGAGAGCATTGCTGTCGAAACGGTGATGAATTCGGCGGCATTTCAGTGGATGCTCACTGCTGCCAGACGCGGGCGCATTTAGATGCCCCTGCGGGTGCCATGGTGCCTGCGGGCCACCACGTTGGGGACTCCTGGTTTAATGGACAAAAATCGGAGTAGGGGGGGGGGGGCGGGGAGGGGCGGGGGCCAGATAGTCCTCATCCAAGATTATTAAATGAAACTGGCACATAAAATTGAAAGCCCATTAGGCAAGAATTTTTAATGAATCCGTAACTCAGGATTGTACCAATGACTGGAGAACTGCTAAAATAGTTCCTATTTTTAAGAAAGGGGGAAAAGGTGATCGTGTAACGTATAGGCCTGTTATTTTTGACATCTGTAATATTGCAAGGTTCTTGGAAAAATATTTGAAGGAGAAAAGTAGTTAAGGACATTGAGGTCAATGGGTACACTGGGACAAAATACAACATGGTTTTACAAAGGTAACATCGTGCCAAACCAACCTGATCTCCTTCTTGAGAAAGGTAACAGATTTTTTTAGACAAAGAAACAGTGGGATCCTATTACTTCAATTTACATAAGCATTGATTACAGTTCCCACATGGAATTAGTAAATTGGAAAAGAATGGATCATATGAAATTGAAGGTGGATAAGGAACTGGTTAAAGGGAGACTACAAGTGGGTCCATACTGAAGGTGACCTGTCAGGCTGGAAAGAGGTTTACTAGTATAGAGAGTTCCTCAGGGATTGGTTTTGGGACCAATTATTTAATCTTCTTATTACTGACCTTGGTACAAAAAGTGGAAAATGTGGCTAATAAGTTTTGGATGACACAAACGTTGGAAGGTATTGGCTAACACAGAGAAGGACCGGGATATCATACAGGAAGATCTGATGACCTTGCATACTGGAGTAATAGTAATAGGATGAATGTAATAGTGGAAAAGTGCAGGTCCATGCATTTAGGGATTACAACAGAATTTGGTTAACCATGGGGACATCAAGTTGGAAGTAACAGAAGAGGAGAGGAGCTTGGAGTATTGGTTGATCACAGATGGTATGAGCCACCAATGTGATATCACGGTAAAAAAGCTAAATGTTGGTTTTAAGGATGCATGAGGCGAGGTATTTCCAGTAAAGATAAGAAGGTGTTTAGTAACGCTTATACAAGGCACTGGTGAGCACTTCATCTGGAATACTGTGTGCAGTTCTGGTCTCGCCATGTTAAGAAGGATGAATTCAAACTGGAACAGGTACAGAGAAGGGCTACTAGGATGATCCGAGGAATGAAAACCTGTCTTATGAAAGGAGACTGAAAGAGCTTGGGCTGTTACCCTACCAAAAGGCGGCTGAGGGGAGTATGATTGCTCTTTCTAATATATGCAGAGGGATAAATATCAAAGGAAGGGGGAGAAGAATTCATTTAAGCTGAGAACCAATGTTGGACACAAGCACAAATGGATAAACTGGTCCACTAGGAAGTTTAGACGTGAAATTAACAAAGGTTTCTAACCATTAGGGAGCAAAAGTTCTTGGAACAGCCTTCCAGGGAGAGTGGGGGAAAAGACATAGCTGGCTTCAAGACTAAGCCTGATAAGTTTTTGGAAGGGATGGTATGATGGGATTAGCCTAATTTGCAATTAATTGACTTTGATTATTAGCAGGTAATATGCCCGATGGTCGTGATGGTGGAGCTAGTTACTACAGAGAATCTTTTCTGGGTATTGCTGGTGAGTCTTGCCCCACATGCTCAGGTTTAACTTATCGCAATATTTGGGTTGGAAGGAATTTCGTCCAGGAAGATTGGCAGAGGCCCTGGAGGTTTTTCGGCCTTCCTCTGCAGTGTGGGCATGGGTACTTGCTGAGGATTCCTTTGCACCTTGAGAATCTTTAAAACCATGATTTGAAGACTTCAAATACTCAGACATAGATTAGGAGTTTGTTACAGGAGTGGGGTGGGTGAGATTCTATGGCCCTGCTTGTGGCAGGAGTCAGACGAGATGACCATAAACGGTTCCTTCTGACCTTAAATCTTGAGGGGACGTGGCTCCGGGCACCATGACCACTCAGTCCAGGGTGTGCCTGCTGGGGATATAGACAAGGTCAGCCATGCTGCAGAGGCTGTAGATGAAAGTCTACAGGGAAGGAGGAGTATCCGGGGAATACATGCCAGTCAGCTCACCTCAGTCCTGGAAAAAACTATGGAGCAGGTCCTCAAGGACATCAATTTTGAAGCACTTTGAGGAGAGGAAAGTGATCAGGAACAGTCAGTGGATTCCACAGGGCGATCATGCCTGACTAACCTAATGCCTTCTATGAGGAATAACTGACTCTGTGATGAGGGGAAGCAGTGGATGTGTTATTTCTTGATTCAGCAAAGATTTTTGATATGTCTCC
>NC_133784.1:18232407-18272662 GCF_003597395.2 Chelonoidis abingdonii
GCAAAGCTTTTGATATGGTCTCCCATAGTATTCTTGCCAGTAAGTTAAAGTATGGGCTGGAGGATTGGACTATAAGGTGGATAGAAAGCTGTCTGGATCGTCAGGCTCAACGGGTAGTGATCAATGGCTCCATGTCTAGTTGGCAGCTGGTTTCAAGTGGAGTGTCCCAAGGGTTGATCCTGGGGCTGGTTTTGTTCAATATCTTCATTAATGATCTGGAGGATGGCGTGGACTGCACTCTCAGCAAGTTTGCAGATGACACTAAACTGGAAGGAGTGGTAGATATGCTGGAGAGTAGGGATAGGATACAAAGGGACACTGACAAATTAGAGGATTGGATCAAAAGAAATCTGATTAGGTTCAACAAGGACAAATGCAGAGTCCTGCACTTAGGACAGAAGGATCCCATGCACTGCTACAGACTAGGGACCAAGTGGCTAGGCAGCAGTTCTGCAGAAAAGGACCTAGGGGTTACAGTGGATGAGAAGCTGTATATGAGTCAACAGTGTGCCCAATAAAAAAAGAAGATACTTTCAAATCTGAGCGGGAGGAGGATCTGTTGGGTCTCTCTTTGTGGTGCTCTCTTGGGACAGAGAGAAAGACCAGGCAGGAAAAAAAAAAAAAAATCTAAAACCCTACCTGAAATAAGCATCCAAGATTACAAAAATTGTGAGTAAAGCAAGGAAATGCATTAGATTATCTTTTGTTTTAGCTTGTGAACTTTTCCTGTGCAAAGAGGGAAGTTTATTCCTGTTTTTAGAACTTTGAAGATGAGCCTAGAGGGGAATCCTCTGTGTTTTAAATCTTTATTACCTTGTGGAATTACCTTCCATCCTGATTTTACAGAGGTGCTTATTTTACTTTTTTTTTTTTTTCCCCACACACACACACACACACTAACTAAAGTTTTTTTTAGGAACCTGGTTGATTTTAGTGTCCTAAAGATAAAGGGTTTGGCCTGTACTTTTATTAAAGCAATTGTTAGTATATTATTCTTAAGCCTCCCCAGGAAGGGGGTTGAAGGGATTTGGAGGAATATTTTGGGGAAAACAGAGACTCCAAGTGGCCCCTTTCTCTGGATGTTTGTCTAAATCACTTGGTGGTGGCAGCAGTACTGTCCAAGGACAAACAAAGGATTTGTGCCTTGGGGAAGTTTTAACTTAAACTGGTAGAAATAAACTTTGGGGGTCTTTCATCTGGGTCCCCACATCTGTACCCCAGAGTTTAGAACGGGGAGTGAACCTTGACAGTTGCCAAGAAGGGTAACAACATTTTGGGCTCTATAAGTTGGAGCATTGCCAGCAAATTGAGGGACATGATCATTCTCCTCTATTCAGCATTGGTGAGGCCTCATCTGGAGTACTGTGTCCAGTTTTGGGCCCCACACTACAAGGAGGATGTGACAAAATTGGAAAAAGTCCAGTGGAGGGCAACAAAAATTATTAAGGGGCTGGAGCACATGACTTATGAGGAGAGGCTGAGGGAACAGATTGTTTAGTCTGCAGAAGAGAAGAATGAGGGGGGGATTTGATAGCTGCTTTCAACTACCTGAAAGAGGGTTCCAAAGAGGATGGATATAGACTGTTCTCAGTGGTAGCAAATCACAGAGCAAATGGTAATGGTCTCAAGTTGCAGTGGGAGAGGTTTAGGTTGAATATTAGGAAAAACTCTCTCACTAGGAGGGTGGTGAAGCACTGGAATGGGTTACCTAGGGAGGTGGTAGAATCTCCTTCCTTAGAGGTTTTTAAGGCCTGGCTGGACAAAGCCCTGGCTGGGATGATTTAGTTGGGGATTGGTCCTGCTTTGAGCAGGGCATTGGACTACATGACCTCCTGAGGTCCCTTCCAACCCTGATATATTTTTTCCTTCTTTAAAGGTCCTCCAAAGGCCGTGCTCTGGTGTGTTCTTCAGTGCAGAAGTTGGCCGATGAGCAGGAAAAGGGAACCATTTTAGTTATACAGATTACCACCTCAGGTCTGTTCTTACCCATTAACCACGGTCTACAGGGGACTATATCTAATTGTAACATTGTCAATTAATAGATATGAACATGTGAGTCGCCTCTCTCTCCTGCTTTTAACCCTGCTTTCCTTTTCTTGCTTTACTCTCCTTTGCTCTTTCCTTTCCCAGAATAAGGGATGTATTTTTTGAGTAGTACGTGGTGTAACTGTGTTAGTAAGAGAACGAACAGACTCTCCAGGGCATGGGAGCTGACAGTGGGAAGAGGCTGTTATTTTAGGTTAGACTGACAGATAGACCTGAGTTAAGATGCTCTGTCTATATGTTAACTATGTAACTAATAAAGATGGTTATTAAGTTACTAGCAATGAATTATTATTAAGACTAGTGGATTACTTGAATATAAAACAACACATGGTATCAAGAGTGCAGGAAGTGATAAAAAGAACTGGAAGGAGCTAAAAACAAACAAAAACCTGAGGTAAAAGATACTCAGAAATGAAAAAAACAAGTTTGAATGAAATAAGATGGATCAATTAAGAATCCTCACATTTCTAAAAATGTTTAGAAATGCTGCACAAAACTGGAAAATGTCTAAACAAGAATTTGATTTATTTTTGAGGGCATCAAGATCTATTTATAAGGAAGTTGAACAAAAGATTGCAGGTACTGAAGGAATTTCATTATATAATTCATTTAAGCTTAATGTTAGAGAACGAGCTGATGAGTTTGTCTTTAAAAAAATTGAGGAAGATTATTTTCAAAAAGAAAAAATATTTCAGAGATTTCAGTTTCACTAAAGGAATCAAATGGAGGAAGAGACTTTTGAATCCTTTTTAACAGGTCTAAAGATAAGAAGACAGACTTCTGAGTCAAGGATAAGAGATCAAGTTGTGATGGGTATAAAAGACATCAGTGTAAGAAAAAGACGGTTAGAAGAGTCAGATCTAAATCTGGAATAAAAACAGTGAGAATTTGCCAAACTGCTGAACTTAAACAATAATTGTGCATTTTAGAACAGAAACAAGTTGATGTGAATATAGACATTATGAGAAAAAGAAAAAAGTTTATGGAGCAAAATGGGGTAAAGGTAATAAAACTAAAACATGTGAGTGTATGAATGAATGTTCTAGATGTGGAAGGAGACACCAACCTAGACAATGTCCAGAATATGGTCAAAGCTGTCATATCTGCATGAAACAGAATCACTGTGCAAAACTTTGCAAATAGAGTGCAATGCTGGCAGATGAGGTGCCAGCCCTTGCCAAGATCCCCATGTCTCAATTGAGGTCTCACAAATGCTTAGCTGGAACTAGTCTGGCTCACCCGTCTGTTAGTTTTGTTAAAATAGTTACTAGAATGATAAGAATGTGTTCAGAGTTCAGATTATATGGAATGCTTGTGAGTTGCTGCCGGCATTCATCTCGCTTATAACAGCTGTATCCCATATTGTATGGCAATATTTGAGCAGTTGCATTGTAAACCTCTGTAAATTGTAACTCACCAGACAGGAGAGAGACGTTAGCTGGTGTGAAAGGCTGGTCTCCAATAGATGGTGTTGTGTCCTGTCTGACAAGAAATGCCTATCAACACCATACAGAGTAGACCATTAAAGAGAACAAAAGACTTTGTTTTCTCTTCATGAAGATGAGTCTTGCAAGTGAATTCCCCCCATCATCTGAGTTTGCAGCTCAAAGCAGAAGACGGAAAGAGAATAAAACCCCACAATAAGCAGGAACTGGATCTTTATGCTGCTTGGACTCTGCAGGTCAAGAATTATCAGGCATAAGCAAAAGATCCCCAGTGCTCAACCTGGGTTAGCCTGGAAGGACGTGTAGAGCTTGCTTATTATAGAAGCTTCTGTTACTTCTTGAAACTTAAGACTAGAACTCATTTGTGTGTATCTGTGGCCACGTCTATACGACGCGCCATTTCGGCGCGTTAAAATCGAAAGCTCTGGGTTCGATATATCGCATCTCGTCTAGACGGGGATATATCGAACCCAGAGCGCGCTTACATCGATTCCGGAACTCCACCAAAACAAACGGAGTTCCGGATTCGACTTTGCGAGCCGCGCACATCGATTCGGCGCGGTGAAGACGGGTGAGTAACTCGATTTTAGATATTCGATTTCAGCTACGCTATTCCCGTAGCTGAAATTGCGTATCTAAAATCGAATTTCACGCGTCGTGTAGATGGGGCCTGTGTTTACCTGCCTTAATCTTGTCAGTAACTCTCGTTTCCTTTTCCTATATAATAAATCTTTAGATTGGCTACAAGCATTGTCTTTGGGTTGAGATCTAAACTGCAACTGACCTGGGATAAGTGACTGGTATTTTGGACCAGGCAGTAACCTGAAAATTGCTGTGATCCTTGGTGTAAGGGACCATCTATCACAAAAGGCAGATTCACTTAGGTGGGGAGACAGATCGGAGTATCCCAGGGGACTGCCTGTGACTCCATGTTAAGGAGTGCCTGAGGAGTTTACATTGATAATTGGTTGGTGAAGTCTAAGTATAGAACTCACAACCAATTTTAGGTTTGTGTCCTGGTTCTTAACAGTCTTCCCTGAGGTTGGTACTCACATTCTTGAGCTGCTGCATGCCAGCTTGACACAGAGAAATCTGGAAAAACTTAGAAATATACATTCAGTTCAAAATTCAAAAGTCTCAGAGAAGATACCAAATAAGGAATACAGAGCTGACATAACAGATGAAGAAAATTTGTTTCTGGGTATTTTGAAACAGTCACTCTGAATAACAAGAGTTGGACAGTTATGTTATCTACTAATAGAACATCTATTCTGTATGTAATAGACCTTTGTGCACAAGCTAATGTAATTTTAGAAGAAATTATAAAATGTCTAAAAGTAAAATCTGTAGTAAGAGAAAAAATACATACTAATTTATAATCTTATAGTGGTAAAAAATTGCTGTTACGGGTATTTGTGAGTTACTGGTTGTAGCAAGGAAGCATGACCTCCCTCAGAGATAGACAAGGAGGGACCGCAACTCGCCCCTTGGGTTGTACAACCAGGAAAGCCATGCCCTCCTTGCAGGAAGCTATGGGGTGGAACAGGATGTGGAAGTATAAAAGACAGGCCCTGCAACTCAGTTGGGCTGGAGCTGCCAAGGGAGACAGATGATTCTCCCCTGCTGCTGGAGCAGGATGCTGAGGACCGCTGTGTCCCCGAGCACTTGCCTGAGCTTCCAGAGTGCCCTGACACTCCAGACACTGAGGAGCTTCTAGGACTACCATTAGCAGTGTATTCCGGGGAGACGGAGTATGACCCCTGGATGCAGGTACACCTCGAGGGGAAGGGAGGAGGAAGTACCACAGGGACAGGGACAGTAGTCTGGCTATCGTGCTGCCTGCAGATAGGGCAGTGTGTTGTGGCTGGAATCCCTGATGATCCCAGTGGTGAACACTCCACCACTGTTAGGGCACTGAGTTAGGACCCGGTGGAATCAGGTGGGTCCAGGTCCCCCTACCACCCCACCTCAGAAGTGGCAGCCTCACCACAGTAGGCCAGGAGGTCTCTGCTAGTCTACTGTCCACCAGAACTAAGATACTAGACCCTTTATTGCCCTGACTGTAGGCCAGAGCCCTCTACCTGTTTCCTGCTCTGCCTTGACTGAGGGCCTGGGCTTATAGACACTTTGTTACTCTGCCCTGAATGCAGGCCAGAGTCCCTATTTGCTGCCTTACCCTGACTAAGGGCCAGGATTTATAGATCTTTTGCTGCTCTGCCCTGACCACAAGCCAGAGCCCCTGACTGTTGGTGGGCCACCCTGCTTGAGAGCCGGGGTTGATAGACTCATTATTGCTCAGCCTGTCTCAAGTGGCCTGAGCTTTAAAGACAGCTAATTCCCCCCCCCCAATTGATTGCCATGCAAAGGGCGTGATAGTGATGAGGCATGACCTCCCTTAGAGATAGATCAGGAGGCATGATCACACATGCTTATACTGGTCATAGTTAACAATAATTTAGAAAACGTAAGAATTGTAGTAGTTAAGGGACAAGGTATTTCTACTTTAGGTTTAGAAACATTTTTAGGGCTAAATCTAACTGGTAGAATTTGGACTATTCACAGTTCTGACACACTGAAAATAGAACATCAATTTACAGTTATTCACTGGCATTGGTAAATGAAATAAAAAAACTAGTTATACATGCAGCTAGAAAAATACCAATATCTTTAAGAAATAATGCACAAAAAGAATAGGAAAGCTTAGTTTAATTTAGATATAATCAAAAGCGTGGAAGAGCCGACTGAATAGGTGAATTAATTTGTAATAGTAGACAAGAAAGATGGTTATGTTTAAATTATGGCTGTCAAGTGATTAAAAAAGTTAATGATTAATTGTGCTGTTAAACAGCAATAGAATACTATATATAAATATTTTTGGATGTTTTCACATTTTCAAATATATTGATTTCAATTACAACAGAATACGAAGTCTACAGTACTCACTTTATACTGATTATAAATATTTGCACTGTAAAAATAATAGTATTTTTCAATTCACTTTATACAAGTACTGTAGTGCAATCTCTGTATCTTGGAAATTGAATGTACAAATGTAGACCTGTGTACAAAAAATAACTGCATTCAAAAATGAAACAATGTAAAACTTTAGAGCTTACAAGTCCACTCAGTCCTACTTCTTGTAAACAAACTTTGTCTGAGCGATTGGCTGAACATTTGCAGGAGATAATGCTGTCCACTTCTTGTTTACAATGTCACGTGAAAGAGAGAACAGGCATTCTCATGGCACTGTTGTAGCTGGCACTGCAAGATATTTACGTGCCAGATGCGCTAAAGATTCATATGTCCTTTCATGCTTCAACTACCATTCCAGAGGCCAGGTATCCATGCTGATGATGGGTTCTCTTGATAACGATCCAAAGCAGTGTAGACCAGCATCATTAACATGGAAGCATGTCCTCTGGAATGGTGGCCAAAGCATGAAGGGGCAGGCGAATGTTTAGCAGATCTGGCATGTAAATATCTTGAATGCCAGCTACAAAAGTGCCATGTGAACATCTGTTCCACTTTCAGGTGACATTGTAAATAAGAAGCTGGCAGCATTATCCCCCGTAAATGCAAACAAACTTGTTTCTTTTAGCGATTGGCTGAACAAGAAGTAGGACTAAGTGGACTTGTAGGTTCTAAAGTTTTACATTGTTTTGTTTTTTTAGTGCAGTTATATAACAAAAAACTACATTTGTAAGTTGCGCTTTCACGATAAAGAGATTGCACTGATACTTGAATGTTTATTGTTTTTACAGTGCAAATATTTATAATAAAAATTTAAAGTGAGCACTGTAACTTTGTATTCTGTGTTGTAATTGAAATCAATATATTTGAAAGTGTAGAAAAACATCCAAAATATTTAATAAATTTCAATTGGTATTCTACTGTTTAACAGTGCGATTAAAACTGTGATTGATCGCAATTCATTATTTTTGAGTTAATCGCATGAGTTAACTGCGATTAATTGACAGCCCTAGTTAAATCCAAAAGACTTAAGTAGGTTAAAACAGATGATTTAAAAATACCTGCCAGGGAAGAAATATTTGGGCAAATGTCATGAGTATAATACTTTTCTTCTTTAGATGCTTTGAATGGATATTGGCAAGTACCACTGGAGCAAGACAGTCAATCGCTACATAGGTTTAACACACTTTTTGGACATTGCTATTTTTAAAAGACTACCTTTTGGATTATGTTTAAATCCAGAGGCATTCCACAGCGCAATACGAATGATTTTTGAAAATATAGTTGGCACACAAGTGTACATGGATGATATGATATGGGGAAGAACTTTAGAAGACCATAATAGAAGATTAACTAAAACATTATCTGGATTGAAACCTAACAAAAATAAATGTAAATTCAGAGTGCAAGAATTAATGTTTCTAGGAAAAAAACTGAAAAGTCAGGGATTACAGATTGATCCCCAATGAGTAAAAGCCATTGATAATATTGCTCACCCAAAAGATAAGGAGTCATTACAGAAATTTTTGGGCATGGTTAATTTTGTAGGGAAATACATAGCTAACCTAGCAGAAAAAACAAATGTAAGGGCTTAACTTTGTAAAAATAATCAGTGGAAATGGGACTGTCAACATCAACAAGAATTAGTGCAGTTTAAGCAACTAATAAATATAGCTCCAGTATTAAAAATATTTGATCATAACAGAATTACAAAATTATCTTCAGATGCATCCAAACCAGGCCTTGGAGCAGTTCTATTCAAAAGTATGGTGATCTATGCCTCTAGAGCTACGTCCAGCAGAATGCCAGTATGCTCAGATAGAAAAAGGGCTTTGGAATTTGTTTTTGGATGCAAAAAATGTCATTTATATATGGTAGATCTGAAGTGGCAGAAACAGATCATAAACCATTAGTTAATATTTCAAAAAGGAACATGACAGACATACCACCTGGATTACAAAGATTATTTTTCCAATTGTATTTATATGATTTAAAATTAGAATATCAGCCACACAAGTCAATTGTTGCTGATATTATTTCTAGAGCTTATGATGTAACCAATGTCAGAAAAAGAACATGTGGAACATGTATAGGGTGATGAGATGTACCATTTTTAAATGGACAGTCCCATAAGTCCGTAAGTCCATAAGACAGACCGATAAGTCTAACGTCGGTACCAGGCAAATCAGTCACAATGATAGTAAAGAATAAAATCGTCAGACACATAGAACATAAATTGTTGGGCAAAAGTCAACATGGTTTCTCTAAAGGGAAATCGTGTCTTACTAATCTATTAGAGTTCTTTGAAGGGGTCAAACAAACATGTGGACAAGGGGGATTCAGTGGACATAGTGTACTTAGATTTCCAGAAAGCCTTTGACAAGGTCCCTCAAAGACTCTTAGATAAATTAAGTTGTCATGGGATACAAGGGAAGGTCCTTTCATGCATTGAGAATTGGTTAAAAGACAGGGAAAAAGGGTAGGAATTAATGGTAAATTCTCAGAATGGAGAGGGGTAACTTGTAGTGTTCCCCAAGGATCAGTCCTAGGACCAATCCTATTCAACTTATTCATAAGTGAACTGGAGAAAGGGGTAAACAGTGAGGTGCAAAGTCTGCAGATGATACTAAACTGCTCAAGATAGTTAAGACCAAAGCATACTGTGAAGAACTTCAAAAAGATCTCACAAAACTAAGTGATTGGGCAACAAAATGGCAAATGAAATTTGATGTGGATAAATGTAAAGTAATGCACATTGGAAAAAATAACCCCAACTATACATACAATATGATGGGGGCTAATTTAGGTACAACAAATCAGGAAAAAGATCTTGGCGTCATCGTGGATAGTTCTCTGAAGATGTCCACACAGCGTGCAGAAGTGGTCAAAAAAGCAAACAGGATGTTAGGAATCATTAAAAAGAGAATAGAGAATAAGAAGAAGGAGACTATATTATTGCCCTTATATAAATCGGTGGTACGTCCACATCTTGAATACTGCATACAGATGTGATCTCTTCATCTCAAAAAAGATTCACTGGCACTAGAAAAGGTTCAGAGAAGGGCAACTAAAATGATTGGGAGGGGTCCCATATGAGGAGAGATTATAGAAGTTAGGACTTTTCAGCTTGGAAAAGAGAAGACTAAGGGGGCATATAATAGAGGTATATAAAATCATGAGTGATGTGGAGAAAGTAGATAAAGAAAAATTTTTTACTTGTTCCCATAATATAAGAACTAGGGGGCACCAAATGAAATTGATGGGCAGCAGATTTAAAAGAAACAAAAGGAAGTTCTTCACACAGCGCACAGTCAACTTGTGGAACTCCTTACCTGAGGAGGTTGTGAAGGCTAGAACTATAATAGTGTTTAAAAGAGAACTGGATAAATTCATGGAGGTTAAGTCCATTAATGGCTATTAGCCACGAGGGGTAAGGAATGGTATCCCTAGACTGTCTGTCAGAGGGTGGAGATGGATGGCAGGAGAGAGATCACTTGTTCATTAAGTGTTAGGTTCACTCCCTCTGGGGCACCTGGCATTGGCCACTGTCAGTAGACAGGATAGTGGGCTAGATGGACCTTTGGTCTGACCCAGTATGGCTGTTCTTATGTTCATATTTAAGATCTGCTGTAGGTGTCCCAACTTTTTTGTAAAAACGGGCAAATTGTCCCATATTTTCTGTCTCCTTCCCCCCCATAAGAACTAGCGAGAGTTAGATCCCTGCTCACCAGCCCCCCACACACCAGTGGTGAGTGGGGGAGTCCAGTGGCCAACGATGGGGGTAGGTGTGAAAGGCTGGTGGCAGGGCGAAGATGCAGTGCACAGGGCCGGCCACTCCCCCTGTTGGTCTGTCAGCCCAGCCCCCACCGCGTGCTGCCTCTCAGCCATCAGGCCCCTGCCCTCCGGCCAGTTTTCGGCCAGCACCTGGCTGCACGTTGTGAGCTGCGGTGGCTGGTGAACGTGGGCAGGTGCCAAACAGCGGCTGGTTATGCGTCACCTCTGCTGTCCACCCACTGGCCCTTTACATGCTCCCCCTCTCACTGCCCTCTCCCTGCTTTGCCCCTCTCCCTCTCCCCCTACCCCCAGCCCCGCTGCTCCTCCACATCTCTCCCGACGGGACATGTCCTGTTCCAGTGCTATGCAGAGAACCAGCCTCTGGTCAGAGCACTCAGCTCACCAGAAGCCTGGCTGGCAGGCTCCTTCCTTCCCCCACTGCCTCTGGCTGGGCCAGCACCCTGGGAAAGCCCAAGACCCCCAGAAGGAGCTGAGCCTTGTGTGCGCCAAAACCCCAGACAGCACTGGCACGGGGAAGCCTCTCCACCCCTCAGTTAAGGTCTGGAATGGTAGGGAGGAAGGCTGGAAATTGCTCTTTGCACTCTGACCCTGCAGGCTCCACAGTAGTCTCCTGAGCAGGGGCTTAGCACTCCCTTCACCTGCTCCCTGCCACCCTAGGTCCTGCCCCCAGGGAACACAGGACTGTTCCATCCCCTAGGCATCATCCCCTACTGAGCCACCTCTCTGGCTGGGTTCACAGAAGCCCCTGCAGTCAGGTTCCCTGGGCCTTGGTGCACAATGCATCCTTAGGGATTAACCCTTTCCTGTCCTTGCTGTAGCCAGGGGACAGGAGGCAGCTGGGTTATGTCTGTGGCCAGCAGCAGCCTGGAGATGTTAGCTGCCTTTTGACACTCCCACAAAGTGCCAAAGGCTGCTGCTGGCCACATTCTGGTATGAACCCTGGCAGAAATCTGGGATGGGGGGCATATGACCCTGCGTGTGTCCCCCCCCCCCCATTGTTGCTTTGGGAAGACACGGTGCCAGGTACCAGGAAAGGCATGGAGGATGGAGAGTGCCAGGCAGAGATGGGAGGGTCAGTTGGTCACTCCTCCTGTGTGAGAGGTGTACAGGGGTGTGCGTATGTCACCTCTCTCCATGTGAACCCTAAAGCCTTAAAGATAAGGTAAATAAAAATAATCCAACCACGCCGTATTTATTTTTTTAACAGGGGCTCAGTCAACCTGATGTTAATTTGAATGTTTGTACTGCATAGTTCTGATTGATTACTCATATTCAAGCATGTTCAATGGCAATTTTACCAGGTGTCCCGTATTCAGCTTAGGGAAATATGGTTATCCTAAACATATAGATGTACTTAAAAATTGTTTCTTACACCAGAAAGAGTTTGGGAAGAAACTGTACAAGCAACTGGACAGGATAAGAATTTACAAAAGGGTATTACAGCTACAGCAAAAGGATATTATAAAAATATGAAACCAAAGCCATATAATACATTTATTCAAGATTTACCAGTAATTGAAGAAATTCCATTTAAAGATAATAAAATAATAATTCCTTTAGGTTAACAGTAGAGAAGTTGAAATGCATACATGAGGGACATTTAGTTATAGAAAAATGTAAAAGTCAGTCAAGAAAGCTTCTGTATTGGCCACAAATGAACCAAAACACAGAGGATCATACAAAAGAATGTGACATGTCAAACGGCAGAAATGCTCAATTTGAACACTTATTCATGAAAACTTAATACCTTAGGTTTAGATCTATTTGAATATAAAGAACATGCATATGTTATAGTTCTTGATTATTTTTTTTGCATTTTCCTGAAATAGCTGTACTAGAAAACACAAATGCCAAACAAGTCATTAATAAAATTAAATCAATTTTTGCAAGGCTTTGCATTCTGAATAAAAATAATGACTGATAATTGACCTCAATTTCACAGTCAAGAGATTAAAAAAAAGTTTTGTCACAGGATATATGATTTCAGACATATTACATCACATCCAGGTTCCCCACAATCATTAGCCTGCTAAGGTTAGTTGAAAATGGTGTTAAAAAAAAAAAAGAAAAAAGAAAAGAGTATAAAGATTGATAACAAATGCTGAAGAAATGAATACTGATTTATACTTGGCATTATTAAAAATAGATCATCACCACTACAACAAGGTTTATCACCTGCACAGTTGTTATTTAGCAGAAAACTTAGAAGCAGATTGCCTAGGATTTTTCAAGAAGAATATAAGGAAAGAAATAAGTATAAATATCAGTTGAGTTTGTATCAAAAGAACTTTTGTGATAGAGGATTGTATAAACTAGCTTATTTGAAACCTCATGATAGAGTACATATAATATAATGGTAGAAATTGGGCTCAGAAGCCACTGTAACAAAAGAGGTACCATCTCAATCAAATGTCATGATTAATAATGGCCAAGTGTACAGACAAAAATCAGACACATTTGCAATTGTTACCTGGAAGACCAGACTCAGCTGAAAGAAGAAATGATATAGTAGAGCAACAAGAGAGGCAGGAAAATGAAAATGCCATCATTCCTCTAAGTAATATGAGCTTCAATGATTCAGCAAATATAAAAGTTACAGTCATTGCATCAAAGGAGACCCGTTAGAAGCCTTACAGAAAGCTATACACACACACACACCAGGGGTGGCTCCAGGCACCAGCATGCCAAGCGCTTGCTTGGGGCAGCAAGCCACAGGGGGCGCTCTGCCAGTCGCCGCAAGGGTGGCAGGCAGGCTGCTTTTGGCAGCATACCTGCGGAGGGTCCGCTGATCCCACGGCTTCAGGGGACCTGCTGCAGGCTGCTGCCAAATTCGCGGGACCAGGGATCTCCCACTGGCAAGTCGCAGAAGACAGCCTGCCCGCTGTGCTTGGGGAGGCAAAATGCCTAGAGCCGCCCCTGACACACACATATTTATGCTAAAATAATAAAAGAAAGGATATGTAGTATAACTGCGGTGGTAAGAGAATGAAGAGATTTTCCAGGTGTGGGAGCTGACAATGGGAAGAGGCTGTTAGTTTTAGGTTAGACCTGGGGTGGGCAAACTACGGCCCGTGGGCCGCATCCGGCCCGCCGGCTGTTTTAAGCCAGCCCTTGAGCTCCCACTGGGGAGAGGGGTCTGGGGCTTGTCCCGCTCTGGTGCTCTGATCCCCCTCCTGCCCTCCAAACTCCTCGATCCCAGCCCGGAGCACCTTCCTGCACCCCATAATAATAAAATATATTAAAAAAAATAATAAATGGAGATACCTATCTCAGAACTGGAAGGGACCTTGAAAGGTCATTGAGTCCAGCCCCCTGCCTTCACCAGCAGGACCAAGTACTGATTTTGCCCCAGATCTCTAAGTGGCCCCCTCAAGGACTGAACTCACAACCCTGAGTTTAGGAGGCCATTGCTCAAACTGAGCTATCCCTCCCCTCAAACTGCTCATCCCTAGCCCCACCCAGGGCCCGCATCCCCAGCCAGAGCCCTAACCCCCCACCCGCACCCCACTTCCCTGCGCCAGCCCAAAGCCCTTCACACACTCTGAATTCCTCATTTCTGGCCCCACCCTGGAGCCCGCACCCCCAGCCAGAGCTCTCACCCCATCCCACATCCCAGCCCCAATTTTGTGAGCATTCATGGCCCACCATACAATTTCTATTCCCAGATGTGGCCCTTGGGCCAAAAAGTTTGCCCACCCCTGGTTAGACTGACAGACCTGAGTTAAGATGCTCTGTCTATAATATGTTAACTATGTATCTAATAAAGACTGTTGTTAAATTACTAGCAATTTATTATTAAGACTAGTGGATTACTTGAATATAAAACAGGGCTAGTTGCTGCTTTCCTCTCTCCCCCTCTCTATTTTTTTTCTTTCCCATGGCTCCTGAAATCAGTTAGTCACTCCCCCTCTCTCCTTCCCCCTTACTTCTTTTTTCTAACTGGGAAACTCTTCAGTAAGGGTGAAAGTCACTATGGAAGAGGGGTAGTACATGGCCCTATGCACAACAGAAGACCTCTTTTGTGACTTATGTGGTGCCTGAGACTTGTGCTGGCCCTCTGCACAGGAGGGAATCTCACCTGCAGCTGTAACCACTCCTCGGGGTAAGGCCTGTCCTGGTATATCATCCATGAGGCACCTTGAGTACTCCACAATAATCAATAACCAATCACCGCTGCTCAGCTACCTCCCAGACCCACAGCTGCTTGCTATCTCATGCAAAGAGCTTACACATTTACCAGCCTCCTAATACCAATGTAAGGTCTGAGGCCTTTTTCTGCAGCCATATTAGGAGAGCAGCAGCCATGAGCCATGAAACAGAAAGTCACATACTCACATTCCATCCAAATTACATTAATATAATATATTAGGCTATTAAGAAGGTGATCCTGTCCTAATAGTACCAACCACCACCATATAGAGAAACAGATCTTAAGATGTTTAAAGAAAACTTTGATGGCATTTTGTCTTGCAAGGAATCACTTACCAACAGTTTCCAGAGCGGTAGCCGTGTTAGTCTGGATCAGCAAAAAGAACGAGTACTTGTGGCACCTTAGAGACTAACACGTTTCTTTGGACATAAGCTTTCATGGGCTAAAACCCACTTCATCGGATGCATGCAGTGGAAAATACAGTAGGAAGATATATATACACAGAGAACACGAAAAAATGGGTGTTGCCATACCAGCTCTAATGAGGCTTATCAATTAAGGTGGGCTATTATCAGTAGGAGAAAAAAAAAATTTTGTAGTGATAATCAGGATGGCCATTTCAAACAGTTGATGAGAAGATGTAGTAACAGTAAGGGAAAAATTAGCACAGGGAAATAGTTTTTACTTTGTGTAATGACCCATCCACTCCCAGTCTTTATTCAAGCCTAATTTAATGGTGTCCAGTGTGCAAATTAATTCCAGTTCTTTTATCAACAGTTGTGACTGTGAAATCTTTACTTCTGTATTGTTTTGCCTTTATGTTCCTCACTTCTCTATTTGTATGGTTTCTGTGATGTTGCACTCCATATGTTTAATATGCTTATGAATGTAAATATAATGTAACTGAAATATGCTTTATGCAAAGGGTCTCTTGTAAGGTATCATTACAAAGCTTATAATTTACTGAGTGTGCTCATCCTATTTGTATGTAGGTATCATTCTTGTATTTAAAACTAGAAATATGAAGTTACCTCTGAGGTCCTATTGTAATTATGAAAAGTGTGGGCCATTAATTAATGGCTTGAAATCTTGATGGCTCCCATTAACCAGGACAACTGGTTGTAAATGGCTGTTTACTTGCAAGACTTCCTGGGTATGTGCAGGCCAACCCTGACGGAATGGAGAATGAGGTCTTAGAGTGATATGTGATCATGTCATCTGGTACTGGAATCCATCTTAAACCTGGTGCTTTTCCATTTAGAAGGAAGGGTGGGAACCCAGAGAGAGATAAAGGATTCCCACCTTTTGCCAAAGCTATATAAGGGGATGGAACACAACAAAGGGCTGCAGTCATGAGAAATCCCCTAGTTACCACCTGAGCTGGAACTAACAAGAACTGAGACAAGGGAAAGGATTGGGCCCAGACCAAGAAGAAGTCTAGTCTGTGAAAGAAGCTTACTGGAACATCTCAGAGAGATTTACCTGTATTCAATTTCTTAATATGTTAGGCTTAGACTTGCGTGGCTTTGCTTTATTTTATTGGGAGACTTACTTTGTTCTGTCTGTTATTACTTGGAACCACTTAAATACTACTTTTTATTCTTAATCAAATCATTTTTGTTTATTATTGAACCCAGAGTAAGTCATCAGTACCTGGGGGAGCAAACAGCTGTGCATATCTCTATCACTTTTATAGAGGGCAGACAATTTATGAGTTTACCCTGTATAAGCTTTATTTGGGGTTTGGATCCCACTGGGAGCTGGGTGACTGGGTGCTGAAGACAGGAATACCTGCTGAGTGGTTTTCAGTTAAAGCCTGCAGCTTTTGGGATGTCGTTCAGACTCTGGGTCTGTGTTGCAGCAGGCTTGCATGTCTGGCTCAACAAGGGAGGGCTCTGGAGGCCCAAACTGGCAGAGAAAATGGGCTCAGAGGTAGTCTCAGCACACCAAGTGACTGTCCCAAGGGGGTCTCTAACTGAACTTATCACAGTTTCTGTCTAGTTCTTTGTTTTTGTCTGTTGCATAACTAATTTTGCAAGATTTAAATCAAGTAAGATGATAGGGTATGACTGGATAAAGAATTGTTTCACAATGTTAGGATTGGTCAAATAATTATTTTGTAAAATCCTTGGTTAAGGTATAGCTAAGCAGAACTTGACTTTTACTACATAAACTGAGAAGGGGACTATCTGGGAAATAAAGGAAAATAAAAATGGAAAGACCTGTCAGAATAATAATATGAACTCACCTCCAAGACAACCTGAGAGCAGAGCTGCTAGAATCCTATGCATGACTGTGACATGCAGCAACCAGAATCCAGACAAGACCAACCTTGCCTGGCCAACAAGGAAAGTCTGCCTGCGTGATCAGGATTGGCGAGCAGAGCATTGTATGCTCAGCTTTTGTATTCTGCCTGGTGATTGTTAATAGAGATTAAGGACATTACTGTGTAAGGCTCTTTCACTGGTAAAAGGTCCTGAAAATCTGCAGAAGGTTACCCCCTGAGCCCTAAGAACAGGGTAAGGGTGGGTGCCCTAGAGTGTAGGATTACCCCTTAAGCCCTAGGAACAGGATAAAGGTGGGTGCCCTAGAGTGTGGGGTTATGCCTTGAGCCCTAGGAACAGGGTAGAGGTGGGTGCCCTAGAGTATGGGGTTATGCCTTGAGCCCTAGGAACAGGGTAGAGGTGGGTGCCATAGGGTGTACCAGGGTCATTCACAGGAGAGAAGCCTAGACCCACCCCACAGCTACTGAAGGGGAGCGTGCTTGGATTCTCATCTGGGTATGGCATTCCATCTTTAGGGAGACCATTTTCTCTCCCTGAATTCCCACACCTTCATTCCAGGTGGCTGGGTGCTGTACAGCAGGGGAGGGAGGGGAGGTTTCTGCTAATGAACTTCTCCTCGGCCGCTCTCCTTTTGGGTCCTTCACACAAGACAATTGCTCCAGTGGCTGCCTCTGCTCATAGACTTTCCAAGTGGCAGCAGATTGATTTGAGCATCTACTTTTCAGTTTCGCTTATGCTCAGGGGTTTCCTAATAACAGGAAGGAAAACTGACCTGACAGTTCAGGAAGTGGTAAGTAACAGCAGAGGCTCTGTAGCTGGCTGCAGGCTTTAGAAGACAGCACTGCATAGGATTATACTTGGTTCATGTCTGGAAGGTAATCTTCACAACCACAAACTTATTTGTGTTTGTAAATGAAAGCTTCAACAGTACAGAAGCTGATGGTTCTGGCCCAGGAAGTATCCCTACTCTGTACTAGCCAGTGCAGTTTTCAGGGCTCTCTGAATGTTGCATGAAATGTCTTCTGCAGTCTTATAAAAGAGAGAAAGAAGTAAAGGGAAAATTAAAGGACAAAAGGAAGAAAAATCTAAATGCAGACATGCATCTGTGGAGGGGATGACCATAAGTATATGGGCAGACAGAGGTCCGTAATTCACTAACTCTGTGTGTGTGCGCGTGTGTGCGCGCACACACTGCTTATCATTTATTTATACAGTGCCACAGGGGTGCATCACACTGATCAGACTGAGGAGAGAGGTTGTACAGAGCAGATATCTGTGTGCGTGTGGAGTGGATGTGTTTGCCATAGGTCTTTTGTGCTCATGCTTGTGTTTCACAGGATGTATGCCATATATGTCAAAAGCAGAGTGACAGGTACTGCTTGGTGTGGGAGAGGTGTGTATAACCCAATGCATGTGTATTGTGTGTGAAGGGTTGGATCAGCATATACATGTGACTCAGCCTGCCTGTGTATGCATGAGTGGTTTTATATTTCCATGCAGGTGCTGTTTCTGAAGTGACGATCATTTTTATTTTTTTTGGATTTCTATAAACATTATCAATGTGCCTTTGGCTCTAAGTGCCCTGGATATAACCTACAAATATCATCCCAACTGATACAGCAGCATAACTAATGTGCAGCAGGTCTGGTCAAAAGAACGCAACAAGCCAAGCAACTTAAAAGCTCCAAAGTCACCATTGTAAAGTAGAGTGTCAGTATGAGTGTGTTCACACAAGAAGTCCCTCTGTGTGTCTGTATGAGAAAGGTAGCTTCTAATCTTGCTGAGGAGCTATGGAACTCAGCCACACAGTTTAGTGGACTTCCATAGCTGCACTTGTGCTTATGCAATGAAGTTGTTTGCAATGCTCACGCTGCACTGGATATGCTACTGCTTAGAACTCAGCTCTCAATTTTATTTTTACTATTTTTGTTTTATATATTCTGCTAAATGACCAGTCCCTTTTAAGAGTTAAACATAAGTTTCAAAATTCTGTTTATTTTTAAGCTCAAATAACTCAAGCCATTCAAACCAATTCTTAAACTTTCCACAACACTTCTCCTGTCCCCTGAAGGTTCTGTGAAATTTAAGGCTAACCAGAAATACCAGAGAAAGGTAAAGTTCCATAGTCCTGAAGGAGAAAGGCAGACTTCGACTCTGACTAACTTATAACCTCATGATGTTCAAGTTACAAGCATTTTAAAATAAGGCAGAGCACACCTACTCCATTTTAGCCACAGCACTGTATGTCCAGACACAAAAATGGACAGGGTTCCTATGTGGAAATGTGCCCAAGCAGACCTATTCCAACAGGCTACACTGCATGTTCCTCACAGTACACCAAAATGTTCATAACAACTATGGTATTTCAAAGCCAACATCTTCTCCCCTTCCCCAGCACCTATCCCTGACATTCGAAGATGACATTTTGTAGCCCAGCCTTTGCTGATTTAGCTGAATAAGAACACAGTTATTTTCTGGAGGCAGAAAGAATTACTTTTTTCATATTCTCAGACCTTAAAAATCAGCCAACAAAATTTTTCCTCCAAGTTTTTTTTTCAAAAACTGCATCACAAGACAAAAGCCTATATTGGAATTGGAAAAGGTTCAGAAAAGGGCAACAAAAATGATTAGGCATATGGAACGGCTTCCATATGAGGAAAGATTAATAAGACTGGGACTTTTCAGCTTGGAAAAGAGACGACTAAGGGGGGATCTGATAGAGGTCTATTAAAAACATGACGTGTGGAGAAAGTAAATAAGGAAGTGTTATTTATTCTGTCTCATAACACAAAAACTAGGGGTCGCCAAATGAAATTAATAGGCAGCAGGTTTAAAACAAACAAAAGGAAGTACTTCTTCACATAACGTACACTCAACCTGTGGAACTCTTTGCCAGAGGATGTTGTGAAGGCCATGACTATAACAGAGTTAAAACCCCAAATAACATGATTAAAAGCAGCACTAGGGAACATGCTGTAATCTCACGCCAGTGGATTCATGGCTTGGCAAGGGCTGCTTCATTCTTTTACACTTCATGACACATTTTCTCACTCCCTTCCACCCCTCTTTTCTTTTTGTTGCTGAGTCTCCAAGGTAATCCACATTTGTGGGCCCTCTTCTAGTTCAAGCAGCAGAGAATCCTGTGGCACCTTATAGACTAACATGTTTTGGAGCATGGGCTTTCGTGGGTGAATACCCACTTCGTCAGGTGCATGCATGCACGAAAGCTCATGCTCCAAAACATCTGTTAGTCTATAAGGTGCCACAGGATTCTCTGCTGCTTTTACAGATCCAGACTAACACGGCTACCCCTCTGACACTTCTAGTTCACAGGACTAAAGAGAAGACAGACAACAATGGAGGAAGTGGATCACCAACCAGAAATATCTGGTTGTTAAGAACAATATGGAGAATATCTTGAGAATGGGGAAATGTTGATAAGTGCAAATCAATGCACATTGAAAAACAGAATCCAAACTATACATACAAAATGATGGGGTCTAAATTAGGTATTCCCACTCAAGAAAGAGCTCTTGGAATCATTGTGGATAGTTCTCTGAAAACAGCCACTCAGTGTGCAGTGGCAGTCAAAAAAGCTAACAATGTTAGAAACCATTAGGAAAGGGATAGATAATAAAACAGAAAATATCGTATTGCCTCTATATAAATCCGGAGTATGCCCACACATTGAATACTGCAGGGAGTTCTGGTCACCCTGTCTCAAAAAGTTATATTGGAATTGGAAAAGAGCACTAAAATTGACTAAGGGTATGGAATAGCTTCCATATGAGGAGAGATTAAAAAGACTGGGACTGTTCATCTTAGAAAAGAGGAATAAGGGGATATGATAGAGGTCTACAAAATCATGACTGCCATGAAGAAACTGAATAGGAAAATGTTATTTGCTCCTTCACATAACACAAGAACTAGGGGTCAGCCAATGAAATTAATAGACAGCAGGTTTAAAACAAACATAAGGAAGTACTTCTTCACAGAACACACAATCCGTGGAACTCATTGCCAGGGCATGTGATCATCAAAAGTATAACTAGGTTAAAAAAAGAATGAGATCAGATCATGGAGGATAGGTCCATCAATGGCCATGTTCTGAGTATCCCTAAACCTCAGACTGCCAGAAGCTGGGACTGGATGATGGGATGGACCACTCAATAATTGCCCTGTTCTGTTCATTCCCTCTGAATCATTCAGTACCGGCCACTGCCGGCAGACAGGCTACTGGGCTAGATAGACCACTGGTCTTATCCCATATAATCGTTCTTATGTTAAAAGAAGAGAGGTGTAGTTCTAGTCATCAATCTCTTTTCTGTGTGGGGTTCATGAAATCAGATGCGAGTCCTAATTATTCCCTAAATGAATGAAGGAATCAACAACATTCTTTAGCACTGAAAGAATGCTCCCTCCCCTGTTTGGACACAAATGGTGAGCAGAATTACAGAAAAGAGGGCTGGATCAGAAGAAACAGACTTCTCCTCTTGGAAGATACTCTTTAAGCGAAAGCCATGAAAAAAGCGAGAACTGGGCTTCCTGTGGAATTATTATTCCAAGCTATTATGCTCACACGTAACTGAACTGAACCGAACCAACAGTCAGGTATGAAAGTGGAAATGACAGTCTTATTCTACAAAGCTGATATGATCCATTTGCCTGGCACTTTATCCCAGATTATGAAAATGAATGACATCTACACTAGATTTGGGTATGAGAAGGAGAAAACTGTTGCATGCAGCTCTCCTACTCTCATAGTGACACTGTCTAAAGCAAACTTTTATATAAGTGACCCCTTTCACATAGCAGGCCTCTGAGTGTGACACCCCCCCTTATATAAAAAAGTGGTTTTAATTTATATTTAACACTATTATAAATGCTGGAGGCAAAGCAGGGTTTGGGGTGGAGGCTGACAGCTTGTGACCCCCCTTGTAATAACCTTGTGACCCCCGAGGGATCCCTACCCCCAGTTTGAGAGCTCCTGGTCTAGAGGGTTGTCCACACCAGAAGACAAGGACAGGAGCACTATGAAATTTCAGCCAAACCTCTTGTGCACTTCTATGCAAATTTATTTATTTGTAAAGAAAAGGATCTTATGACCTGGAGAGCAAAGGCCCAGGAACTAACCTCCTGCTCCAGGGATAACCTTCCTTGCAAAGCTGCCAAGGGCAAAGGCTGAGTCACTAACTCTCCCCCTAACCCAATGGCAACAATCCTCCTGAAAAGCCAATATAGAGGAAGAATTCATGGCACACTCTCACCATAGCCATGTGTCATAGCATTCCCTTTCAGATCTGAACCTTAGAGTTCAGAAAATGAGATACTAGCACAAATCCTCTAAGCTTAATTACCAGCTTAGATCTGATAGCACTGCCACCACCCAAAAATATAGTGTTTGGGGGCACTTTGACCTCCCCAACCTTCCCTGGGACCCCCCCAAGAACCCAAATACCTTGGATTCTTAAAACAAGGAGAAATAAACCATTTCCCCCTTTCTTCCCCCTCCCAGACTTTCCCTCCCTGGCTATCCTGAGAGACTACTGATCCAAACCTTAAATCCAATACAGAGAAGCATGTCCCTTCCCTTCCACAAAGAGGCAAACAAATTCAAGGAAAACAGAGAGAGATTCCCTTTCCCCCTCCTGTCTCCCCCACCAGTCCTGGTGAGTTAACCAATCCTCTGGATAAAAACAAAGGAACAAGGAAAAAAAAATCAGGTTCTCTAAAAAGAAATCTTTTAATAAAAGAAAGGAAAAAGTAAAGACTTCTCTGTAACTTCAAGATGTAATATTACAGGGTCCTATAGCTTACAGACACCAGAAAGAAACTCCCCAGCACCAATACAAATCAAAATATTCCAGCAACTACACAATATAAAGTTAACCAGCCAGATCCACAATTGCAAATAGAGTAAAACAATAAAAAGCCTAAACTGCCTGTTTTTACTTACTATTTGAACAGAAACTTAGAGAGCCTGTAGTAATGTCTGGTCTCTCTCAGCCCCCCCCCCCCGAGAGAAGAACACACAACGGACAAAGAACACACACAAAAACTTCCCTTCACCCAAATTTAAAAGTATCTTGTCTCCTGATTGGTCTTTTGGTCATGTGTTCCAGTTCCCTGCTTGTAACCCTTTACAGGTAGAAGAGACATTAACCCTTAATCTGTTTATGACACCATGACATCACTGATGGCCAATCAGTGTCCAGAGTCAATGCACAGCAACCTTGCATTCTGCATTTCTATTGCAGCATTAAAGCAGGGAGTAAGGAGGTGCCAGCAGAGCAAGGAGTCTTATTTTGGATGTATCGCCCACATTGTGTTTCATATCCTTAGCCGCTGGACACTATTCCCAGAGGAATGGAGCCAATTGCAGTGAACATGCCTGTGATGAGCTGGCCAGTCAAGCAGCGAGCAGTCTGGAGACTGTTTCATTTCTGGAACAAGGGAACTAACCCAGTTTAAGTGGCAACCTCAAGATTAAGAACAGGCTTTACTCTCCTTCTCCATACACCCCATGGATGCTTAACCTAGCAGACCTGCTCTGCATTGGTATAAATCTAATGGGAAGGGACACTACAGTCACTGATAATCAAGAACCCTTTCTTCTTTGCTTCCCAGTCCCAAACTGGAAACACCTGGAAAACTAACATGGAACCTGTATCAGTTGCTCCTACATCCTCTGGTGTGACACCTGATGTACTGGGGTACCACTGAACCTGCCTGTTCCACCAGCCTGGGTTCTCTTATGCTGTCCTGCTGAGTCAGGCCCTCAAGCCTCCTCCAGCACACACATAGGTAGGGACACACCCAACTGCAGAAAGACAGACACTGAAATCAGCTGTGCATGGGAAGACTCAGCTAGAGAATTGCCCAGCACTCAAGTGCACACTCCCTCTGGAGTGTAAACCCAAAATTACACCATCTTACACTACACAGAGAAGTGTACAGTGTAAACTTATTGAAATTCGCCTCCTTCTCAATGTGGAGGAAAACATGCACAGCTTTCCCCCCCACTCCCAGTTATGAGTTCCTCAAACTGGTTTTAGAGAAAACAAAAACAAGTTTGGTAACTACAAAAGATAGATTTTAAGTGATTATAAAGGATAGCAAACAGATCAAAGCAGATTACTGAGCAAATAAAACAAACATGCAAACCAAGCTTACACTAAAGAAATGGTTACAGATAGTAATTTCTCACCCTAAATGTTGTTTTAGGCAGATTGCAGAGTTTCTTGAAGGCAAGCGGCTCTTGCTTACAGCTTAAAACTCGAGGTATTTCTTTCATAGGCCAGACACCTTCCCAGCCTGGGTTCAGTCCTTTTCTCCACCCCCCACCTTTGTTCTTGTTTCTTAGATGTTTTCAGCAATCATCCTGGGGTGGGAATTCAGTGAAGAAATGAACCCAGATTAAGTCACTCCCTGGCCTTAAATAGGTTTTACATATGGCAGAAACCCTTTGCTTTACAGTGTGTCTTGTCCCCTCCTCCACCCCGCCCCCCCCCCATGGAAAAATACTGGTATTCTATCATGGAGTCCAGTACAGGTGACATGTTCACATGAGTCTGCAATGTCAAAGCAGCCATGAATTAAAGGTTCCTGGTATGTGGCATCCCAGGAAACTTCTCAGAAAGGTGGGAGATTAGCATCTTCAAAGACCAATTTTTCTTCCTAATGGCCCATCCTGACATCTGGTTGGCATTCCCCAGGTGCAAACACGTTTGTAGTACAGATGTATTGTCAATATCCCTAACTTTAGATACAAAAATGATACATACATACTAATAGGATAATCATATTCAGTAATTCATAACCTTTCCAATGATACCTCATATGACCCATATTGTATGAAATGTATCTTACATATGCTATAATCATATCATAACATTTCTATGAAGAATATGGGGCGTAGTGTCACAGAACCCACCGGGCCATTGTAATGTTTTTGCTGCTCTCCGTATGCCACTTCACTTGCTGTACCTTGGGCACACAGAAAGAGAAATGGCAACAGAATGGTTATGCTTCTTAATTCAGACACCAGGTGGTTTTTTGCACATTCTGGGCAATAAGTTAGCAAGAGCAACAACAATAAACACAGCTCCAGACCGTTGGTGTGGAGGGGGCCTTCCTATGGGAACATAGGAACTCATGGTAAAGGCACTTTACCCACCACCCATTCCACGATGGGAACAAACCCCTGCCCCACTCCCCTGAGGTTCAAGGGGTAGTGCTGGGAGAAGCGATGCTATGAGGAGCCAGAGGAAGGAAGTGGGAACTGAGAGGCAGTGCAGATGCATAGAAAGTGCACATGGATGACCTCAACTTCTGCAAAGGGCCCAAGATCTGCATAAATCGTGGAGGACGGGTAGTTGTGGGGTCAAACATCCTTTCACTTCCATGAGGGAACACAGACCTTCCCCCAGAGGCAGACCGTACAGTAACTGCACATATGCAAGCTTGCAGAGTGTTCTGTCCGCTCTGAAGGACCCCAACTGTGGGGGACTGATGGCCATAAGCTGAGGGAGAGATCTGATAGACAACAGGTGCAACACTGACTACATTTATACTGCATCCCTGTTCAAATGTTATCTAATTAATTTGTGCAGCAGTCCTGGGAGGTAGGGAAGTGTCACTGTCCCCACTTAACAGATGAGGAAACCTGGGGACAGCAATTATGTGATTTGCCCAAGGAGAGAATTGGTATCAGAGCTGGAGTTCAACCTCAGGAGCTTCAATTCCAATTCTGTTCTCAGATCCCCTCAGCACACCATTCTCTTCTCCATGAGTACCACTGTCAGGCCAGCTGAGAACACTCCACAAACAAAAATGAGTTTGAGTAAGCAGAATGTGAAGAGAAGAAACAACCCCATTTTCTTTTGGAGAGGTCCCCCCACCTGCAGCTTGAATGGTGCTTTACACTCATTGATGAAACTGCACAAGACCTCTGTGGAAGGAGGGCATGGTTATTGTTCCTATTTCACAGTGGGGATAACTGAGGAACAGAGATGCCCAATGTCACACAGTGAGATGTGATCACAGCTGGGATAATAAGCCATGTCTTCTAACTCCCAGTCCTTTCTAACCACTAGATGAAATTCTCCTCCATGCTAGAGTGACCAGTGCCATCATCATGTCCCCAACTGCACTATGTTGCATGCTTTAACTTCGCCAACTAACAGTAACTGGCAAGAGGCAGGATTACAGCAGCCATCTGAACAACAATAAAGTGCCTCCATAATAAAAGCAGCTTATATCAGCACCAGGGGAAGTAGACCCAGACCCACAGGTTTTCACATTATTCTGGTAGCTACAGCACAAGAGCTTTGGTTGCAAAATCCAGGAATTGTTATAGTCACATGCTCTCCAGTAGTGGGGACCATAGTACTTTGCCTTCTCTTCTCTCTCCCTATTTCCCTTAGGAGAAATAACCTGCTGCTTTCCTCTTTTAGTGGCCAGGATCTAATGATCTGAAAGATCATGAATCTCCATCTCCTTACACCTTGGCTAGTGTAAGGGGAGCGTATAAAGGGTAGTGTTTCAGGCCCTCTGTGCCCCAAGGTAAATGACTGCTCAAAGGGCACAGCAACGGACACTGCTTCCATCTGACACAGAGCACTAGAGTCCACTCCCCAGTGACTGACTCAGAATCCTCCCTGCATACAGCATCACCACAAGGGGAGGACTCGGTGAGCTCAGCTACACATAGTTCTGTCTTAAAGAGCCCTCACAACCACAAGACCTCACTGATGTCCAGAGGTATCCCACTAGTCTCCTTCATGTTTGTATATAAAATTCCTCCTCTTGTATGTGCCGCTTTGCTGCAGATCCTCTTTCTAGCTTCCCATCTCTCCTTCTCCTATCACGCTGCATTAATCATTCATTCCTAGGTCACATGTTATATGACTGTATATAATTCCAGACTTCTTCACGCCAACATTGACACCATACAGTCATCCATAATCCATTGCTGAGACAGGGAAGAAATGCTGGATCTAAGGGATCATCAGTGCCAGGCCAAACTGATAGCTTTCCACCAGCAAATGCTGACTGAAGACAAAGACTAAGTAAAAACCAACTATTTTAGTTTAAAAAAATCCTTCTACAAGCTATGAGGTACTGGCTGGTGATACCAACCTGTCCTTGTTGCTGAGTGCTTGGTTCTTTTGGGTGCACACAGTGAGTCAGCAGAAAAATGTCCACCATTTTGACTCAACACAGCCTTTAATGTTAACATGATGAAATAGCTTGTAATGGATAATCCCAGCTGAACAGCTCTGACTGATTACTACTGAGCAACAGTGACATTTCCATTCCTTTTCCTTAGAAGAACAATTCTGTAGTCTTGCCAAGTCCGGCCAATTTTTTATTATAGTAGTTACAGGGACAAGCTTAGTGATAGACAAGATTGATGAGCTTATCCATTACTGCAGTGTTTCTCAAATGTGGGATGCTGCCTGAGTAGGGAAAGCCCCTGGTGGGCCAGGATGGTTTGTTTACCTGCTGCGTCCGCAGGACTGGCCGATCACAGCTCCCACTGGCTGCAGTTCGCTGCTCGAGGCCAATGGGGGCTGCAGGAGTGGCGCGGGCCGAGGGACGTACTGGCCACCGCTTCCAGCAGCTCCCATTGGCCTAGAGCAGTGAACCGCAGCCAGTGGGAGGCACGATTGGCTGGATCTGCGGACGCAGCAGGTAAACAAACTGGCCCAGCCCGCCAGGGGCTTTCCCTGCACAAGCGGTGTTCCAAGTTCGGGAAAACCTGCATTACTGGAAGTGAGAAGCCTGCACAATGGCTACAAACCCATCAGCCTGGATGCGATAGCTGCCTCCAGACTGCAACATCAAAGCTAAGCTGCCATAGTCATGTCAGCAGAAGCACTACTGCTAGACAAGGAGACATACAGAAATAGGAAGGTGGTACAAACCAACAGTGCAAAACATTCTCTCTCTAGACACATGCTGGGCCTTTCTTGGTAATTCAGAGATTGACAATCGGCATTACGTTCCCACCCTTGTTGCTAGGTAGAAACTGTGGGTCATCTCATAGCATTGATTTTTTTTAATGATGGATCAATATCCAACACTTCCAAGATTACAAATCAAACAATACCTTCTCTCAAACTTAAGCATCTTGTTATCTGCTTACACTCCTTTCTTTGATTTTTCTGCACCATTCCACTTTTGCAAAATGAGCTCCTTTGAGCATCAACATGTGCGTGCAGGAGATAAACTGTTTGCCAGTCCTGGTGCGTTTTCCCTGAATTATTCATGTGGCCTTCACAAAGGGTTTTTCCAAATCTTACCTTAAACAAACCAGAGCAAATGGAAAGCAAATCATTCAGGTTATTAAAAGTGGCAGTGCTGTAATCAAAAATGATATCCCAAACTGAGGCCTGTGCATTCCCACCCACTGTCTGCTAAAACCTGCTGGACCAAAGAGCTAGCAGGAGTCCAGACTTGGCCAAAACACCATCCATGGCAGCCCTGACTGGAGCATTGCCTGGCTCCATCAATTAGTTCAACCATGTTATTTAAGCCAGAATGAGGCAGAATGAGCAATTAGGTGATTCCTTGCTGCTGCAGTGAACTCTGCTTCTGCCTCGCCCTGCCTTCACTCCTAGTTCCCACAATGCTCTTGCTCTGTGCCTGATCCTTGCCTCTCCTCCAGTCTGCCCTTATGTCTTGCTTCTGACCATCAGTCACCTGTCCTGGTTCTGGCCCCCTGGTTCCAACTCTGGCTTGACCTTTGGCTCTGTCATTTGGTATCTGACCCTGAGCTTTGATTCCTGGCTCTGACTTTTGTTTAGCCCCTGGCTCTGGTACTAGGCAGTTGACTCTGGTTCTGACACTTAATTCCATTCCCTGACTTGGATACCTGCTCTGACCACTAGATCAGACTGGCTCTATTCCAGTACCTAACATTAAGCCAGTGTCTCCATTCTTCACTTTCTCAAAATTTCCTTCTTTTGGGCTGAAGTTTCACATGCTCAGTGTGAGCTCAAAGTGGGATTTTTCAGAAAATGTGAATCCATTTTTGAGTGGGGGAAGTGTGACAACCATCTGTCTTTTTATGCCTTAAAAACATCCTGGCAACTATCTTTGGGACCAAGTAACTTAAAACCCACTGACTTTACAAATGTCAGATTTACATTAGACTCACAGATTTAAAGTCAGAAAGGACCATTCTGGTCTCCCGCATAGCAGAGACCACCAAATTGCACTCAATTATTCCCTCATTAAGCCCACTAATGTGTTGTAGAACAAGAGCATATCTTTCAGGAAGAGGCATCTCATCTCCATTTAAAGACTCTAGGACAGTCACTCTTAATCTGTTCCACATTATGACCTCATGGTACAAGAGACAAAGGGTTTGATCCCTCCTGCCCATCTAGCCATAAAGTGAGGCCTTGAAACCTATCAGTAAGGCTATGATATAGTCATGGAGGTCACAGAAGTCATGGAATCCATGACTTCTGAAGACCTCTGTGACTTCAGCCCCAGTGGCTGGGAGCTACTGGGTCCTGCAGCCTCCCGCAGTGGCACGGAGCTGTGAAGTACCACCATTGCCTCAGGCAGTGATGCCTCCAAGCTCCCAGCAGCCATAGGTATGGGTGGCACCCTGCAGCTCCCCAGCTGCCATGTGCAGCATGGGGGACCCCAGCAGCTCCCCGCAGCCAGTCGTGGCAGGGGGATCCCCACAGCTCTCTGGCTGCTGCCAGCAGCATGGGGGACCTCCGCAGTTCCCTGGCCACTGGCAGTGGCATGGGGGACCCCTGTGGCTCCCTGACCGCTGTCTGTGGCAGGGGGATTTCTGTGGCTTCCTGCACCATGGCAGGCAGGGGGAAACCTGCAGCTCCCTGGCCGCCACTGCCAGCAACAGGATCCCCACAGCTTCCTGCCACTGCAGGTTGCAGGGAGATTTCCATGGCTCCCCACACTGTGGCAGGCAGGGGAACCCTGCAGCTCCCAGGAGCAGGTGGTGGGGAGTTGGAGCTCCCAGCCACCCAGCATCTGCCCAGCCCCTTCTCATTTTGTCATGGATATTTTTAGTAAGAGTCAGGACGGGTCACAGGCTTCTGTGACTTTTTCTTTATTGCCTGTGACCCATCCATGACTTTTACTAAAAATATCTGTGACAAAATCTTAGCCTTACCTGTCAGTGACCTGAAGTGATGGAGGCCCCTCTAAATGACGGAGAATGTGCCACATGCTTTGGCAATCTCTTCCAGTGGTTAATTAACCTGTATTTCCAATTTGCACCTTATTTCCAGTTTTAATTTTTCTCAGCTTCAACTTCCAGCCATTGGATCCCAGCCTGCCTCTGCCTGCTAGATTAAAAAGTCCTCTTCTGTTAGAAGTCTTCTGTGTATCTACCTAAAGACCAAGATCAAGTCACCTCTTAATCTTCTCTTCAACAGCTGAAATAGATTGAGTTCCTTTAGTTTGTCTCTTTAAGGCATGGTTTTCCAGACCACAGTTATAGATTCATGGATTCCAAGGCCAGAAGGGACCATCATGATAATCGAGTCTGACCTCCTCTATAACATAAGCCAGAGAACTTCCCAAAATAAGTCCTAGGGCAGATCTTTCAGAAAAAGATCGAATCTTGGTTTTAAAATTCCCAGTTATGGAGAATCCATCAAGACATCTTGGTAAATTGTTCTAACAGTTAATTACCCTCACTGTTAAAAATTTGCACCTTATTTCCAGTCTGAATTTGCTTAGTTTCAACTTTCAGCCACTGGATCATGTTGGATCTCCGTTAGAATGATCTTTATAACACTTGTATTTTAGAAGTTAAAGACATTTCAAAAGCATTCTGCACACAAGTGAGCAAGTCTACAAATCAGAACCATATTGTAGGGGCCTGTAACCGGGTGAACTCACCCCCGTGGCACCTCCTGCTGGTTGCTTCAGGGAATCAGCTCACATACACAGCTCGGAGCACCCTCTGCAGGCCGGTGATCCGCCTTCTGGCTTCCGCTACTGGCCCTGTGTCCCTCCCTGGACCCCAGTGCCTCCTTCTCTCTGTGGGGTTCTGCCCCCTGGCTGTAACCCCTTTCTCTTAAGGTTCCCCATCTGGGACCCCATCCCACTTTGCTCAGGCTTGGCACTGCCAGTCATTAGCTACCCCACGCCTGGGCAGACTGCGAGTATTAGCTCTCATCATTGGCAAAGGGTTTGGACTGCGTGCCTGGGGCCCCCCCTGGGTTGCACTCTGCAACCCCAGTACCTCTTGCTAACTTCTAGGCACAGACTGGAGCTTTCCAGGTAGGAGCTCCCAGCTCCATGCCTTTCCCAGCACTGCTTTACCCTAGTTACCTGCTCTGGTTTTTGGCAGCCAGGCCTTCTCCCTGCTACAAGGCAGAGGAAGACTTTTTGGGGCTCCTGGCTTCTCTGCCCTTTTATAAGGGCCTGTGGCTCAGTTTGGGGCGTGGCCCCAGCTGCTGCCACTTCCCCAATCAGCCCAGCCTAAACGGCTGCTTTCTCCAGCCCCGGCCCCTTCCCTGGGCTGTTTTTAACCCCTTCAGGGCCGGAGCAGGGATCCACCCTGCTACAGGGCCTGTGTGCTGTGTGGCCTTGATGAAGAGGTTTAAAAAAAAAGATGAGATATGGCTGCCTGAAATCTTGATATTAGTGCTTTGTGAGAACATCTCGCTCCCCCTATCAACATGTCCCCACACAATTCATTTAAAAAAACTGCAGTGGCACTCGGGAGAGTACTTTGATGTTTTTGATTTTTCCAAAACCAAGGGGTATGCTTACAGGGCTGCAAGCAAGCTCCCATTTCAATTTCAGTGGAAACTGAGACCTACCTTAACTGGGTTTTACTGATATCCTCTGGAATAAAGAATGCACTTAACAACAAAAAATGACTTCTGTGCAATATAGGTGAAATGATACTGCTCTGCGATTGTCTAGACTCATGTGTTTAAAGTCTCCTCCTTAACATTGCAGCTGTGGAGCAACCCAGGATTTAGCTACTGATTCCACTGTAAGACTGCTGTCTAGGGAAGATGGTTGAAGTACGGATGGTGGAAGTCTCAGGTGGAAGCTGACCTATTGCATCATGCAGGTTTTGTTTAATTCTTACACTGTGTGCAGGGAACAAAGATTCTTCGCTTCCACCAAAGGATCTGCAAAATCTCCATCATAAGCAGCTTGACTTCGTGGCTGATGTGAGTCCCTTACATGGTGAGGAAAGCTGAAGTTACTTTGCAGATAAAATTGACTGTAATTAGACCAACCTTTCTTTGTCTGCAGAGGTGGGACAATGTCTGGAGGTGACAAACGCTAGGTCTTCTCTGCTTGGGTGCTGGCCAGTGTAGCTCATAGACATTCTGGATGTACTAGGAGAACCTGGGGCCATGGTGTGACATCCTTGGGGAAACACCCAGCACCTAATAATATGATTGTGGTACCCAATGCAAAGTTTGTCATGTTGAGTGTCTTCAGAAGGCTCATGATGCACTGAGCACTGTTGTTACAGTAATGTTATAGGTTGTAATTTCATGTATACAGTTATAACGCTGAAAATGTGTCCTCATGGCTTAAGACAGATCCAGGCAAAACTCTCCAAGAGCAGAGGGGCAGTTCACACCTCATCAGGGCATATATGGGACAAACCCAGCCCAGCCTCACAGGAACAAAGGACACTGGCCTAGGTAGCAACAAAGGATCTTTTGGACTCTCAAGTGAGTCACCCCCCTTCCTTTGATCAGTTTGGCACTATGATGAGGTAATGTTCACCTGACTCTGAAGGGGTTGGGGGCAAAGCCAAGAAGTAAGAAAGAACATGATAAAAGGGAGAGACGTTTGCCATGCTCTGCCTCTCTCTTCCACCTCCATCTACAGACATCATCACCAAGCGACTGAAGCACTGATCAAAGGGGAGAGCCTGGCTGAGGAGCAACCAGCCAGCCTGTGATGAGAAGCATCTAAGTTTCTAAGGGCATTGAAAGTGTTAAGATCAGTTTAGAATGTGTTTTGCTTTTATTTCATTTGACCGAATCTGACTTGTTATGCTTTGACTTATAATCACTTAAAATCTATCTTTCATAGTTAATAAATTTGTTTCTTCTACCTGAAGCAGTGTGTTTGGTTTGAAGTGTGTCAGAGACTCCCCTTGGGATAACAAGCCTGGTACATATCAATTTCTTTGTTAAATTGACAAACTTATATAAGCTTGCAGTGTCCAGTGGGTATAACTGGACACTGCAAAATGGAGGTTCCTGGGGTTGTGTCTGGGATCAGAGATATTGGCTAGTGTTATTTGGTTGCACAATCCAAGGAGCAGCTTACATGCCAGAGGCTGTGAGTGAACAGCCCAGGAGTGGGGTTTCTCAAAGCAGAGCAGGGCAAGGCTGGCTCCTAGAGTTGAGAATTGGAGTGACCTAGCAAATCACAGGTCCAGATAACACCAGGGGAATGTCACAGTGGCACAGTGAGCAGCATGTATGTGCAGCCTGTTACTCCAAGTGGAGTTCACACTTTAAGCACTGATATTTGTGATTTTATGTGAGTGCAGTAGCTAAGAACAGTCAGGAGGAGGTCACAGTTTTGTTATTTTCTGTTTGCTTATTTCAGGAAAGGGAAGTAAGAACAGGAAAGCAGGAAAATGAGTGAAAACTGTGAATCAATTGTGAAGTTGGCGCTTTTTAGGCTGCAGGTTGCAGAAAAGAAGAGGGAGCACCAGAGATTACTGCAACTGAAAGTACCGGAGATAAAAGAAAAAGAGAGAGAGAGAAGAAAAAGAAAAGGAGTCAGACAGAGAGAAGGCTGTACACAGAAGGGCCATGGAAGAAAGAGAGAGAGAGAGAGAGAAGAAAGAGAAAAAGAGCGGGAAGAAAGAGAAAGAGAGAGAAAATACCAACTGGACTTGCTAGAGAAGCAGAAGCAGAACCCCCCGATCTCAACGGCTCCCTTCACTCCAAAAATCCACAAATGGGAACATTTGTTTCCTGCATGCACTGAAGAGGATGAGATTGCTGAATATTTGACCACCTTTGAAAGGCTGTGTGTAACCTACTCTGATTGCGAAATTAACTGGTAAAGCTTGAAATGTATTTGTTGGGATATGGAAGGGTTAAGTAGAGACCTGGGAGCTGCTGGTGTGCTGGTATGGTATTAGCAGGGGCAGCTCCAGGCACCAGCACTCCAAGCACGTGCCTGTGCCTGGGGTGGCAAGCCACGGGGGGCGCTCTGTCTGTCGCCGCGATGGCGGCAGGCAGGTTGCCTTCGGTGGCACGGCTGCGGAGGGTCCACTGGTCCCGCGGCTTCGGCGGATCTCCCACAGGCTGCCGCCAAATCCGCGGGACCAGGGACCTCCCGCAGGAGAGCTGCCAAAGGCAGCCTGCCTGCCGTGTTTGGGGTGGCAAAATACCTAGAGCCACCCCTGGGTATTAGGGAGTAAAAAGTCACAGGCAGGGGACAGATAAGCTCGCAGCTGCATAAGGAATGTGGGGATCTAAAAGATACTTTTATTATTTCTCCCTCCCTCCTTTCCCCAGCTATATAAATGCATCCTTGCTTATGGCTGTTGTGTATTTTGGTTGTCATGGTTTTTGTTCCTATGGCAACTGAGTTAGATTATTAGGGGATAGCCCAGTCAGCTTTGGCTGGTTAGGCGAGCTCTGTGTCTGTAAATAAATGGTAGTTTTGTTAGCTGTCTGCTGTCTGGCCTCAAGTGATTTCTTCCTAAACCAGCTGCCCCCAAGGATATAACAAGTGGCGATGATGGATGGGATTCCGGTGCTGCTCCAGTAACAGAAGGAAGTAAAAGTCAAGGTAAAGAACAAACAAACAAAAAAACTGCTTGTTTGCACTGACTGTGAAAGTGAAACTAAAAATCATGGCTACTCTGACCAGGCCACTGGAACCTTTTGATCAGAATGTAGCGCAGTGGCCTGTGTATACTGAGCGTTTTGAGCTTTTTGTTATTGCAAACGACATTACAGAAGAGAAGAAGGTGCCAATATTCTTATGTGTTGTAAGGGCTAAAACCTACTCCCTGCTGTGCAGCTTACTACACCCTGTTAAGCCTGAGACTAAATCTTACAGTGACATTGTGGAAATCCTGGGGTCCCATTTTTCCCCAAAACCACTGGTAATTGCTGAAAGATATCGGTTCCACAAAAGAGACCAAAAAGAAGATGAAACAGTTGTACAATTTGTAGCAATTTTAAAAAAAAACTAGCAGAACTCTGTGAATTTAAAGAGATGTTAAATGATGCCCTGTGTGACAGGTTAGTGTGTGGCCTCTACAGTGAAGCTATACGGAAGCGCCTACTGACAGAGGCTCAGCTTACATTACAGAAGGCTGTTGATATTGCTGTCTCCATGGAGCTGGCTACAAGGGAGGCGCAATACATCGGTGCATCCCCTAGGGTGCAAAAAGTGTCACAAGAACCTACCCACAAAACTGTGCAGAGTCAGGAATGTTACCGCTGTGGTAAGCCAGGGTCACCAGGCATCAGAATGCTGGTGTAAGGACCTGGTGTGTCGACACTGTGGCAAAAAGGGACACATTGAGTGTGCCTGTAAAAAAAAAAAAAGAGGCCTGTGGTCTGGCCGACAAAAGAGGAACCCTGCATACCCTAGAGCAGACCCAGGATGATCAAGGTGACACCTCATCGCAAGAGGAAGTGCCACTGCATGTTTTGTCTTTGGCAGTGGGCTCACATGAATACTGGGTAACCCCGTTGTTGGATGGCAAACCTATACGCATGGAACTGGACACGGTGCAGCCGTCTCGCTGGTCTCCGAGACTGTGTATAAAGAAAAGCTACAGCATCTTCGCTTAAGGCAAAAAAACTGTTCTGAAGACGTATACGGGAGAAGCTGTGCCCAGTTGGGCACTATTGATGTTAAGGTGGAGCTCAATGGACAGGCTGCTAAATTGCCACTGTTTGTGTGTGAGAGGTAACTACCCAGCCTTAATGGGTAGGTCTTGGCTTGGGAAGATTCAGCTGAACTGGGCAGAAGTGCACCGGATGACTAAAGAAGAAACCAGTCTAACCCCTATACTAAGGAAACATGCTGCTGTTTTTGGAGATGATTGGGAAGTATGAAGGGAATCACTGTGACATTGAACATTAAACCTGACAGTCCACCAAAATATCTGAAAGCCCGAACTGTGCCATATGCCATCAGGCCAAAAGTTGAAGCAGACCTGGAGCGCCTGGTCACCAATGGAGTCCTAATACCAGTTACCCATAGCTCATGGGCCACTCCTATCGTTCCAATAGTGAAGAAAGATGGCTCTCTCTCTCCGGATTTGCGGTGATTTTAAAGTCACTGTCAACCCAGTGTTGTGTGCAGAGCAATACCCGCTTTCCCGCATCGATGACCTCTTCGCAGGCCTGGCTGGGGGACAAAAGTTCAGTAAGATTGATCTGAGTCAAGCATATTTACAGATGCACGTCGATGAAAAGTCCCAAGAGCTGTTGACTATTGTGACTCATAAGGGGCTTTATCGATACTGTCGCCTACCCTTCGGAATAACGTCTGCTCCCGCCCTGTTCCAGAGGGCTATGGACCAGATCTTGTGTGGCTTGTCAGGAGTTCAGTGCTATCTGGATGATATCCTGGTCACTGGAAGGAATGAAGAGGATCACTTAAAGAATTTAGAGGCTACCTGCAAAGACTGGAAGAGTATGGCCTCGAGTTCGCAAAGACAAGTGTGAATTCTTCAAGCTGAAGCTCTGTTGAATATTTGGGACACATCACTGCAATTGACAATAATAAGCCTGTGTGTTACATTGCGAAGTGCTATCCTGCTATCTGTTCTTCATAATGCTATGAGACCAGATCTTGGTGGCTTGTGCAAAAGTTAAAGCTATCTGGATGATATCCTGGTCACTGGAAAATTTGAAGAGGATCAGCTTAAGAGCCTCGTTTAGAGGCTAGGACCCTACAAAGACTGAAACTGGAAGAGTATGGCCCTACGAGTTCGCAAAGACAAGTGTGAATTCTTCAGCCCTCTGTTGAATATTTAGGACACATCATTGATTCTGCAGGTCTTCATAAGGCCCCTGCAAAAGTTAAAGCTATTGTGGAGGCTCCCCCACCTGGCATGTAAGCCAGCTGCGCTCGTTTCTAGGACTACTGAACTATTATGGAAAGTTCATCTCACAGTTAGCCACACTGCTAAAACCACTTCATGAGCTCCTGGGCAGCAAACAAGGCCTGGAAGTGGACTGAAGCCTGTGATGTTGCATTTAACAAAGCTAAGGATGCATTGCTAAATTCTGAAGTTCTAACACTTTGATCCATCCTTACCCCTACAATTGGCCTGCGATGCCTCCCCTTATGGAGTGGGAGCAGTCGTGTCACACATTATGCCTTCGGGAGAAGAGAGACCTATTGCTTTTGCTTCACGCACTCTAAGCAAAGCAGAAACTAACTACGCCAAATCGAACGTGAGGCATTAGGAATTGTTTTTGGAATTCGGAAGTTTCATCAGTACCTGTTTGGGCGAAAGTTTACTCTTCTCACAGACCATCGACCTCTGACGTCAATTTTTGGACCCTACACAGGCATTCCCCCATTAGCTGCTAGTCGTATGCAACGTTGGGCATTGTTACTTTCAGCACACACATATGAAATCAATATCGGAAATCCACTCTGCACGGCAATGCAGATGGCCTCTCAAGGTTGCCTTTGCCGGTCAAACATCAAGATAGTGCCCAAAAGGAAATCTTCTACTTTGAACAGGTAGAGAATACACCCATCACTGCTACTCAGATAAAGAAGGCAACTCGCGTTGACCCAGTATTGTCCCAAGTTATGGACCTGGTGATGCATGGAAAATCTCGACAAACCTCTCCGGTCTCACCCGACCTTGTTACCTACATGTCCAGGAGGACGGAGTTATCGGTCCAATCTGGTTGTTTGTTGTGGGGGAGACGTGTCATTATTCCACCACCACTGAGATCACAGATGTTAGAACAGCTACATTCGGTCACTGTGGAATAGTGCGCATGAAGGAAATTGCACGAAGCTATTTTTGGTGGCCTGGATTGGACAGTGCTATTGAAGAGAAGGCAAAAGCTTGTATGTCATGTCAGGGTGTGAGGAATGCACCCCAGTGGGCACCCCTACACCCATGGGACTGGCCTGAAAACCCGTGGCAACGTATTCACATTGACTTCGCTGGCCCCCTTGAAGGAAGCATGTTCTTGGTGGCAGTAGATGCCCATTCTAAATGGCCAGAAGTCTCTATAATGCAGTCCACTACTGCAGAGAGTACTATCCAAAAACTACGGGACTCTTTAGTCGTTTCGGTCTGCCAGAACAACTTGTGAGCGACAACGGACCGCAGTTCGTCTCTCAGGAGTTTCAAAATTTTATGAAGGCAAATGGGATACACCACATCACGTCAGCGTCAGCACCATATCATCCATCCACCAATGGATTAGCTGAAAGATTTGTGCAGACAATGAAACACGCTTTGAAATCAGCAAGGGGACAACACTCCATTCAAAAGCGTCTGGATACCTTCTTACTTTCCTACAGAAACACACCTCATGCTACGACCCAGGCATCCCCGGCCTTTCTAATGATGGGACGACAGCTGCGCACTTGCTTTGATCTGCTGAAACCTTCTGAACCCCGACAAATTGTGCAACATCAGCAGCAATATCAAGTCATCAGACGGGCACCCAGAGCAAAAGACCGAACCTTTAGCCCGGACAGCCAGTTTTGGCTCGGAATTATACTTCCAGAGCTAAATGGGTCCCTGCCACGATCATCACTCAAACAGGACCTGTTTCCTACACAGTCCGGACTGCAGAGAATCTTACCTGGCGGCGACATGTAGATCAGCTGTTGCCAGGTCATGCCAGTCCTCAGGACACATCTGCAGTTGAGTGGTCTGACTTCACCTCTTCTGGTGAGACACCGAATCACGAATCACCTGTTCCTGACTGTTCTCCTCCATTACTGCCGGCGGCTGAGATACCCCTTTGCCCAGCACGAGCTGATACCACCTCCTCACCTGTTCGTGCTGCGGACCCTGAGCCCATTGTATTTTCGGGTGCAACAACACCAGAAGTTCGCCGTAATCCACCTGGAGACAGAAGGCCTCCTCATCGGCTGGATCTTTAGCTAGGGCGAACCCACGGTTATGGGGCAAAATAATCCCCAGGGTTTAGCCGGGAATTCTCTAGTCTAGTGTGTGTTTTATTTAGGGGATGTTCTTATTGGGGGGGGGAGGAATATGTCGTGTATTTTGGTTGTCATGGATTTTGTTCCTATGACAACTGAGTTAGATTATTAGGGGATAGCCCAGTCAGCTTTGGCCAGTTAGGCGAGCTCTGTGTCTGTAAATAAATGGTAGTTTTGTTAGCTGTCTGCTGTCTAGCCTCAAGTGATTTCTTCCTAAACCAGCTGCACCCAAGGATATAACAATGGCCCCTTCCTCCCTCCCCTGAGAATTGCTGACCAGGGAGATTTGTGGCAACAGATTGTTCTAAAGAAATGTATTTTCAAGGTAAAAATGCCTGTGTGCTATGCGTAATGCTGTGCACAATAGATAGAGGTGGATTTATTAACAGAATGAGTGTTTTTATTACTTAAGTGTTTTTGGGGTGTTGTAACAAATGTAGGTGGGTACACACTAACACACAAACAAAGTGTGCTGTAACTAATTTGGGGCTTATTGGACAATTGGGTCCAGGGGAACAAGTTCCGCAATAAAGAAGCCCATCTACTCAAATCCGCCTCTGGGTCAGCCTGATCTTTCTTCTAACAGTATTCAATGGAATGCCTATTGAAGATGCTTTAGACTATTGTAAATTTAAAGATACTGTTTTGTGAAGTTTTCAGATTACCCCTGAAACAGAGTTAAATTTCAGAATCTTAAAAGGGATATTGGGATGAGTAATGGGGAACATGTAAACAATATGAAAGATTTGTTGGGAAAATGGGTGAGGGATAAAGAGGTGGCAAGTTTTGAAGGAATGATTGATCTTGTTGCTCAAGAGCACTTCCTAAGCATATGTAAGGCAGATGTAAAGCAGTGTCTATGGGATAAAGATGTAAAGACTGTGGATGAGATGTCTTTTTTAGCTGATGTCTTTGAACAGACTCAGTCATCTATTGAGGGCAAGCCCCAGAAAGAGGGGTTTAAAACTGGTGGGAAGGGAGGATCCCATTTTGCCCTGGAGGGAGGTTGGGAGCCTAAACATTCTCCTACCCAAAAACCTGGTTTGCTGTGTGTGAATGGGGAAACTGAAGCACACCGCCGCAGGGCCTTGAAGGCTGGCTGCCAAGAAAACTATAACAGAAACTGCCTTCAAGCTAGTCAGTGACTAACCCTCTTGCAGTAAACTAAGGGGGGAGGTGTGACATTCTGTACCTTGGGAAAACACCCAGCACCCGTACGTTCATCCTAATAATATGATTCTGTGATATCCAATGCCCAGAGGCAGCGCCAGCTCTAGGTTTTTTCCACACGAAGCAAAAAACATTTTGGCTGCCCCCTGTCCCTTGCCACACCCCCCTGCTGCCCCAGCCCTTGCCACACCCCCCTGCTGCCCCAGCCCTAGGCTCTCCCCCCC
>NC_133784.1:18276579-18278213 GCF_003597395.2 Chelonoidis abingdonii
GGGAATGCTGGGAAATGTAGTTCTTTCCCTGCTCCAGGGCTGGCTCTATAGGCAGGGAGCTAACCAAGGAACTACAGCTCCCAGGGCCCCCTGTTGGTTCTCAGCTCCCATGCTTGATCCCTGCCGCCCCTGCAAATGGGCTGCCGCAAGCACGTGCCTAGAGCCTCCCTTGCCCAGAGGTCAAGGATTGGAGTGTCCTAGTAGATAACACCAGAGGAACGTCACATATGGCCTGTGCTTTGGGCCCTTGTCCCTTCTGGCAGGTGGAAGACCACTGGGAAAGTGCTAGTTATGTTGCCAGCAGAGAGCGCCAATGATTTCTTTGAGACAAATAGTGTGCTGATTGCTTTTAACTGAAGCGTGTGTTCAGCCTGTATCAAAAAGCCATCTCTAGAGATGGACACTCAATCCAGCCAATTTTAACTGGCCTCTAACCTGGCCTCCATGTCTGGTTGAAAATTTGGAAAAGACCCCAGTGAGAGAATGCTCAGTCACTTGTTACCTTTGAATTCCTTGATCCTTGTGAGTTGACACTGCAGTCTGGGTTGGGCAAAGACATTGCAACTGTGGTGCTCCTAGAGGTGGAGGATGTTCAGGCGTCCATGCTGCTGTTGATCTATCAGCTCCCTTCAATACTGAGGGAGGTGGGGTTGACTGGTAATTGACAGGAGCAGACTGGTCTGCCTTTAGGTGGCTTAGTCTCTCTTGGAGAGACCCCAGAGAGCTGTGTTGTGTAAATCCTCCTCTCCAGCAGAGCTACCACAGGGTTCTAGGTTGCCATCTCTCTTATTGAATGCATGTGTGTCAGGTCGGTCAGTGGGGAGGCACAGGTTGAAGACTTTTCAGGAACTTGATGATATGCAGCTTTATACTACTCTCTTGTCCAGAATGGGCAGTGTGCAGAGCCTTCCTTAGATTTATGGGGCCCTATGCTGAATTATTAAACTGGTGACCCTATGCCCATGTATTTTAGATAAGAGTAGCCTTTTGGAGGATTTATTTAAAAAAACTGTATCTCTGAAGATCCAAGCATTTAAGGCTAAAGATGAATACTCAGATTGTGCATCTAAAAATCTATGCAAGGATTTTTAGAGATGTAATTTTATAATCTTCAGCAACACATTAGTTTAAAATTTGCTTTAAAAATATTTCACTAAAGTCCTATAGACTAACATGTTCTGAGTAAATATTACAGTAATGCTCAACTGTTTTTTGTCAGTAAATTCAGAAACAGAGGCCTTGGCTACACTGGTGCTTTACAGCGCGGCAACTTTCTCGCTCAGCAAGTTACAGTGCTGTAAAGTACCAGCGTAAACAGTGCCCCAGTGCTGTAAGCTAATCCCCTCAGGGAAGTGGAGTACCTGCAGCACTGGGGCCTGGTCTACACTACGCCGTTAAATTTATTTTAACAGTGTTAAATTGATTTAACGCTGCACCCGTCCACACTACAGTGCTCTTTAAATTGATTTAAAGGGCTCTTTAAATCGATTTCTGTACTCCTCCCCAACGAAAGGAGTAATGCTAAAATCGATATTTTATCAGAATAGTGTTAGTGTGGACGGAAATCGACGTTATTGGCCTCCAGGAGGTATCCCACAGTGCACCACTGACCGCTCTGGACAGCAATCAGAACT
>NC_133784.1:18281625-18301399 GCF_003597395.2 Chelonoidis abingdonii
ATGGTTGTCTGCTGCTTTCACAAAGGGAGGGGTGAGGCTGTACCCAGAACCACCCATGACAATGATTTTTGCCCCATCAGGCACTGGGCTCTCACCCAGAATTCCAAGGGGCGGGGGAGACTGCAGGAACTATGGGATAGCTACAGAATAGCTACCCACAGTGCACCGCTCCAGAAATCGACGCTAGCCTCGGACCATGGACGCACACCACTGAATTAACGTTCCTAGTGTGGACGCGCACAATCAACTTTATAATATCTGTTTTATAAAATCGGTTTAAGCTAATTCGAATTTAGCCCGTAGTGTAGACGTAGCCTGGGAAAGCTCTCTCCCAGAGCTGGTGTCGCGACCACACTCGCACTTCAAAGCGCTGCCGCAGGAGCACTCCCGCGGCAGTGCTTTGGAGTTTCAAGTGTAGCCAAGCCCTGACAGTATATACCTAGGGGTTGGCAAATGCCTGTTAAATGGCTCCATTACCACTTGAATGGCTCTTTAACAGTTTTAATGTTGTGCTAATAGATCTGGCAGGCTGGAAGGCTTTTTCACTTTTAAGTACTTGATCTCCTCAGAAGGAAGACCCAATAGGCTGCAGCAGCCGGCCGTGGTGGGAGCCTGCAGGAAGGTCCGAACAAGGTTAGGAAGAGGCGGGAGGATAGACACTAAAACCCAGGGGTGCCCCAAATTTTCAGGTGCCCAATGCAACCGCATATGCTGTGTATGCCTAAGGACGGCCCTGGCCGTGTGTTTGAGCATCTTTCCCAGTGCTGGAATGACACTGGAATTTGGATGAGAACAAGCAGCAGACTCCATCTGGATAAGACTTAAGTGACTATGGTGGGCTAGGGGAAGCAAGCAGGGAAGACAATGGAGATTATATTAACCCCCATGATTGAGGGTATTTTTCCACCTTTTGTCACCAAAGTCTTCAATTTAGGGGCCTAGTTAGTATTTGTCTGCACAGTGCTGCAGCTGGCCTACGGGATGTGAACTGTAGAGAACTTCGGAGTATGGTGCTCTAATTACCTCATGTAGATGCTGCTGGGATGAACTAAAGGACATCTAAAGCACATTAACGCAGTCCTATTTCCATTATTATTAGAAATAATGTCTATGAATAAAATAAATGCAGTCTCCGAATGCAGTCTCTTCCCCAGAAGAGCTATGCGGGGCTCACATTGCAGCCCCTCTCTGCTTTACTTCCTACAAAAGATAATATATTCTAAGGCCAGAATGGACCATTATGATCATCTAGTCTAACCTCCTGAATAAGGCAGACCAGAAACCCTCACCCAGTAACTTCTGCATCAAGTCCATGACACCTGTTTGAGCTATAGCGTATCTTTTAAAAAGAAATTCAGTCCGGATTTATAAGACAAGTGAGGGAAAACCCAACTTGTCCACAGGTAAGCTGTTCAAATGTTTAATTACCACTCACTGTAGAAAATTTGTGCTTTCTTTCTAGTCTGAATTTGTCCAGTTTCAGTGTCTAACCATTGGCTCCCATTATGCATTTTTCTGCCAGAGTAAACACCTTTCTGTTATCAAAAATCTTGTCCCCCTGTAAGTACTGTGACAAAGTTCCTCCTCTACATTGGTGGGTCCTGCGCCTATTGGTGGATTTGCTCGCCCCAGAGATCTTCCTCTCTGGTGGAACCCACAGTCCGGGTCAACTCCTCCTGTGTCTGATCAGGAGTTGGGAGATTTGGGGGAAACCCGGGCCTGCCCTCTACTCCGGGTTCCAGCCCAGGGCCCTGTGGATTGCAGCCATCTATAGTGCCTCCTGTAACAGCTGCAAAAAAAAGAGAGAGATAATCCACAAGTTCCCTCCTCCAATCCACTTCCCTAACTAATTTTTAACTCTAAAATTACCTCGAGAGTCGAAAACCCTAATCCCAGATCTACGTTGGTTTATCCTTCCATCTAATTGAATTGAATCAGACTCATGATCACTCGAACAAGGTTGTCCCTACCACCATTCTTCTACGAGGTCCTCACTGCCTCACCAACCAAATTTAAAAATGGCATCCCTCTCGTAGGTACTTCAACTACTGATGAAGAAATCCATCCCTATCACACCAGCAGCGACTGGGCTCTTTGTTAAAAAGTCCAGTTGGCGCAGAGCTGACAGGCTCCCAGAAAGAAATGTAAGAACATAAGAAAGGCCATACTGGGTCAGACCAAAGGTTCATCCAGTCCAGTATCCGGTCTACCGATAGTGGTCAATGCCAGGTGCCCTAGAGGGACTGAACCTAACAGGTAATGATCAAGCGATCTCTCTCCTGCCATCCATCTCCACCTGCTGACAAACAGAGGCTAGGGACACCATTCCTTACCCATCCCGGCTAATAGCCATTGATGGACTTAAGCTCCATGAATTTATCTAGTTCTCTTTTAAATCCTGTTATAGTTCTAGCCTTTACAACCTCTTTAGGCAAGGAGTTCCACAGGTTGACTGTGTGCTGTGTGAAGAACTTCCTTTTATTTGTTTTAAACCTGCTGCCTATTAATTTCATTTGGTGGTCCCTAGTTCTTATATTATGGGAACAAGTAAATAAAACTTTTAGTTGTTCACTTTCTCCACACCACTCATGATTTTATATACCTCTATCATATTCCCCATATTCTCTTCTTTTCCAAGCTGAAAAGTCCTAGCTTCTTTAATCTCTCCTCATGTGGGATCCGTTCCAACCCCCTAATCATTTTAGTTGCCCTTCTCTGTACCTTTTCTAATGCCAGTATATCTTTTTTGAGTTGAGGAGACCACATCTATATGCAGTATTCAAGATGTGGGCATACCACGGATGTATATAAGGACAATAAGATATTCTCCGTCTTATTCTCTAACCCTTTTTTAATGATTCCTAACATCCAGGAAATCAGCTGTTGCCACCAGCTAATTAAACAACATGTGCACAACTCTCTAAAGACACAAAAATCTAATTTTGTTTTTAAGTAAATTTTATTAATAAAAAAGAAAGAAAGAAAATACATCTGGGGACTCAGGCTCTTGCTAGATTTTAAAAGAGCAACTACAAGAATTAAGCACCAAGAAAAGCTTTCTTGAGCTCCAGCTTAAAGGTTACAAGCAAAACAAAAGCACCGGGGGTTAGCACAGAGGAATCCACAAGCCATAACGAAATAAAAGTGATAAACCTAATCATGTCTTCCTAGGCAATTCCCGATCTACTTACATAGCTGGGGTTTTAAATGAGTAGTTTCTAGGTATGATACTGATGATTTTTCATACCTGGTGCAAGCTTCTTACAGCATAGTTCTGCCCTGTCCACCTTTCCCCAGGAGAACAACAAGAGACAGACAAAAGGGGAGTCTTGTTTCAAAAGTTCTAGCTTTCCCATAGGCTCTTTGGGCCAGGTGCCCTCTCACTTCCTTTTACCCAGGGGCTGCTCTAGGCACCAGCAAAGCAAGCAGGTGCTTGGGGCAGTCCATTTGCAGGGCCGGCAGTCATCAGGGATCCAGCCTGGGAGCTGAGAACCAACAGGGGACCCTGGGAACTGTAGTTCCTTGGTTAGCACCCTGCCTATAGAGCCAGCCCTGGAACAGGGAAAGAACTACATTTCCCAGCATTCCCTTGGCCACTGTCAATAGGAAAGGGAGGGGGAGTGAGTATGGTAGCTGAAACCTCATGCTGCAGCTTGCTGTGAATGGAGGGCTCACTGCTGGAGCGGGCTGGCATTGTGAATGGGGAACAAGTGTGCCCAAGGAGTAGAAGGCTTTGGCCCAGCTATCCCCTTCAGAAGACATCCCCAGATTGCATTAGGGATACTGGTGTGACCTCACCTTGCAGCCCCTAAAGAAAGAATTGGGTGTACTAAATGGACAGTGACCCTCTCTATCTGACGCCCAGCAAGGGAGGTATGTGGATCCCACTAGAATTTAAAATGACAAGTAAGGGGGGGAGGGTCTACTGGACCTGGGCAGCTTTAGATACAGTACCAGGCACTTAGGAGGATTTCCACTTCTGAGCCATGGAAGCAGAAACTGACTTTTCCTTTCCAGATTTAGCTAATATTCAGAAAGGGAATCTAGCACCTGCCTTCCAGATTTGAACACCAAATCAGGAGTGCTCAACGCTCAATTTTGGGCAACTGTTACTTCATTTCTCCAAAACAAATATAACTGATCCACTGTAATTTGCTGAGAGAAAAAGTAGGTAATAAAATGAGGCAAAGAAATGCTTCCCAGTGGTTATTAGGATTGGAGATTGCTATTTTCAAGTAACAGCCATTGCCTTTTTTTTTTTTAGTTTAATTTGTTTAAAGGAAGGACAGTGATATTGCATGGCAAATTCCCCGTAGAAAGAAAGAGTGGAACAAAAGAATCAATAAAGGCACCCAGCTTTTCCTCTCATTTATGGAGGTACGGTCTTATAATATGCATCTAGATATCCTCCAATCAATTAAGCTGAAAAATTGTTTCCACTTTACTAGCAGTTCTGTAACCATATGGGAACCAATCCTATCTGTGTTCTGTGCACATCTAAAATTCCTGCTGAACTGACCTGCCCTGGGGATGAGTTACCAGTGCACCCAGGGGCTGCGGCGGAAGGAGGGTGCAGGTGGGGGTAGGGGAGAGCCAGAGCTGGGCATGCATGTATATAGGAGTGTGCGGGGGAGAGCCCAGGGCTGGAGTGGAGGGGTGCGGGGGGGGGGGAAGAAACCCAGGGGCTGGAATGGCAGGGGGGTGCGGGTTGGAGGAGGAGGGAGAGCCCAGGGCTGGGGCAGCAGGGGGGTGCGGGTGGGGGGAGGCCCAGAGCTGGGGTGGCAGGCGGTGCAGGTGTGTGTGGGGAGAGCCCAGGGCTGGGGCAGCAGGAGGGTGCAGGGGGAGCCCAGGGCTGGGGTGGGGGCAGCCAAATTTTTTTTGCTTGGGGCAGCAAAAAACCTAGAGCCAGCCCTGCTTTTACCTATGCATAGCAGTGAGACTTTTTAACGCTTTATAGGTAGAGCAATTAGAGAACAGCTACTAAGAGGGATTTTATAGCTACTGGCTGGCGGGGTGTTCATAAAAGGGAGCTACTCCCCTCCCCTTCATTTATCACAGCACATAACACAGGGTTTGGCTTCCTCCACAAGAGCAAAGGAAACATTTTGACTTTTTCAGTGAAAAATGAATGTTTGTCTTAAAATTTCCTTTAATTTTATCTTTTTAAATAAAAAATGTTTAAATATTGTTAACATCCAAAGGAATGGATTGGATTTTTTTGAAACAAAACATTCTGACTGACTTGAAACAACATTTTTGATTCAATGAAAATTTCAAAAAAATTGTTTTTGGTTTGAACCAAAACAACCCTCTCCCATTTCTGGAATTCCCAGAAAACTGAAAATCCATCATTCACTCAGCTCTGCTCACAACACACCCAAATTCACTCACCCAGCAGCCCATGGGGGGTTCCATCCTGTAAGCTCGTTTGTCTTACTGGTGCTACGAATGCAGTATTTGAAAATCAATAGATTTTCAACAAGCCACTGAGGCAGCAGTCACAATACAATTGCTCATTTGACCTGATATACAACTGTACAGGAGTTGTAAGTCTATTTTTTCATTGATAAAGAAGTCATGTATAGTTGTTCATTTTCATCTGAATCGATCCCATTCCCGCAATGTAATTTACTCTATGATTAAGTGTTCTTTAACTAGATTTATTCAAGACAGCTAACTGGCAGGGCCGGCTCCAGGCCACAGCGCGCCAAGCGCGTGCTTGGGGCGGCATCCTGTGGGGGGCGCTCTGCCGGTTGCCGGGAGGGCGGCAGGCGGCTCCGGTGGACCTCCCATAGGCGTGCCTGCGGAGGGTCCGCTGGTCCCATGGCGCCGATGGAGCTACTGCAGGCACCAGAGCTGCGGGACCAGCGGACGTTCCGCAGGGATGCCTGCAGGAGGTCCACCGGAGCCGCGGGACCGGTGAGCGGCAGAGCGCACCCCCGTGCCGTGCCGCCGTGCTTGGGGTGGCGAAATGGCTAGAGCTGGCCCTGCTAGCTGGCCTTATCTTTAACAGTCCACGCCATCAGGATGTATTTCTTAGCCAATGTTACCAATAGTAAAAGGCGCTCTGCACACTGTCTGTACAGTAACAGTCCTGGAATAATGCCTGGGGTCTTTCTCTTGAACATTGTACATGGGGGTTCACAAATTTCATTTGCAATGAAGCACTATCACAGCACGGGGAGGAGAAGTGTTGCTGCTTCACATTCCTCACAGCCAGATGGTTGTGTCTTACATACCTCATTGTCTACTTCTTATGAAATAGCTACAGCTGGTCAGAAAACATTTGGAGTTTCTTCAGTGGAAAATTTTGACTTAATCAAAACACTTCAATCCCAGAAAACCAAAAAATGTTGGTAGAAAACTGACACAAAACAGAAAAATGTCAGTTAAAAAGAAAAAACAAAACTAAAAGGGGGGTTGGTTTTCTAATCATGATCAAGACTGTTGATTAATCTCAGTTAACTCACTCAAAAAATTAACTGCAATTAAAATAATTAATTGTGATTAATCACACTGTTAAACAATAGAATACCAATTGAAATTTATTAAATATTTTTGGATGTTTTTCTACATTTTCAAATATATTGATTTTTATTACAACACAGAATACAAAGTGTACAGTGCTCATTTTAGAATCAATCATGGAATATCAGGGTTGGAAGGGACCTCAGGAGATCATCTAGTCCAACCCTGTTCAAAGCAGGACCAATCCCCAGACAGATTTTTGCCCCAGATTCCTAAATGGCCCCCTTAAGGACTGAACTCACAACTCTGTGTTTAGCAGGCCAATGCTCAAACCACTGAGCTATCCCTCCCCCTGTAATATTTTTATTACAAATATTTGCACTGTAAAATGATAAACAAAATAAATAGTATTTTTCAATTCACCTCATACAAGTACTGTAGTCCAATCTCTATCGTGAAAGTGTAACTTACATATGTAGATTTTTTTGTACCAAAAACAAAACAATGTAAAACTTTAGAGCCTACAAGTCCACTCAGTCCTACTTCTTGTTCAGCCAATCGCTAAGACAAACAAGTTTGTTTACATTTACGGGAGATAATGCTGCCTGCTTCTTATTTACAATGTCACCTGAAAGTGAGAACAGGCGTTTGCATGACACTTTTGTAGCCCACGCTGCAAGGTATTTACATGCCAGATATATTAAACATTTATATGCCCCTTCATGCTTCAGCCACCATTCCAGAGGACATCCCTCCATGCTGATGTTTGTTAAAAAAACAGTGCATTAATTACATTTGTGACTGAACTCTCTGGGGGAGAACTGTATGTCCTCTGCTCTGTTTTACCCGCATTCTGCCATATATCTAATGTTATAGCAATCTCGGATGAAGACCCAACACATGTTGTTTGATTTACGAACACTGTCACTGCAGATTGACAAAATGCAAAGAAGGTACTGTGAAAGTAGAATGAATTATATTGTAAAAATAGAAAGGATTAAAGAAATGCTGTGTGTACCTTTAGGCAGAAATGAGGAATGTTAAAATACAGGTGTCAGGAAAAGAAACATTAAGGCATAAACAATAAGTCCACTTAAGCTAATGGTGGAACATTAACCGGAGATTGGTAAAAGTTAGTAAGGAAATTAACTATGTATGTCCAGCCTCAGGTAAACTTGTCAGTTCTGCTCCCTTTGTTATCTTGTCAAGTTTGCACCCTTTTTATCTGTATAAAATAAGGTAGTGTGGGTCTTGCATGGTGCTCACATTATCTGGGTGTTATTAGCAGAGCGCTGTGCTAATAAACAGAGTGGTCTAACAAATTGTGAGTCCTGAGTCTGACTTTGACAATTTGGAGGTCCCACCGAGATGGCCACCGTCTTCACTGGGGCCGTGTGATTCCTGACCATTTTTTGTAGGATGACCATGGCAGCTGGCACTTGGGCATTTGGCCCGAACGGTCCTCTGCCTGAACAGAAGGGTGCACGACCACAGTGAAGTCTACGCCATCAAACCTGTTGGTTCCCACTCTGTTCTGGTAGGGATCCCGGGATCTGACATAAGGAATCTGGTCAAGTAATTATTTCTGTGTTTTGTCCGGTCTAAGGACTGTCTCTATATCTATCCGTCCTCCCTGTGGAGTGTTTGAGTCTTGGTGCCGTCTCCGTCCGGGGATCGGCCGACCAAGGGGTTCCTGTCCCCGCAGTCTGAGTGAGTGAAATCTGCACAATCGCAGCCACACCGCACCTTGGGTAAAACCCTTGGTGTGAAAGCAAGGGCGATTGAGGCAGTAGCCTGTGGGCTCCTTTTGTGTGTTGCACCGGGCATCGCTGTGACGAACCCAAATTTCCTTCTTGTGCGATTGGTGTGTGAAGTCCTCCTGTACGGGTAAGCAGACATCTAAGTTGGGACAGTTCCCTAAAGAAACGCCAACTCATTTTATGTATTTTAGGAAGGGTCCGGATTCCTGTAAATTTCTGAAAAAATGGTCTAAGTTAACTCAAGGGGATCCCAAAACTCAGTGGCCACTTTTAGAATCTTGGGACAAAGACCGAGTGGACATCTTAAAAAACAAACTCGGCCAACCTAAAACTAAATTGGCCAGAGGAGAGGTTGATTGTTTCATGCAGTGATGGGAAAAGGCAAATCGTAGGTAAACAGAATTGAAATTTGCCTCTCTCAAAGATTCAAATGATAAGTTAAAAACTTTATTGGAAACCGCCTCTCCCACCACCAGACCGAGCGCTCCCCTTTACCCCATTCTCCAAGCAGACTCAGATCGATCCAACCCCCTTCATACTCCCATCTCATTGTGGAAAAGGACCAAGAAAACCCCTTGTTAAATTCTGGGGATGACGATGGGAAAGATGCATTAATTGGCTTGGCAGCCTTGCATCAGATCAATAGACAATCACCAGCCTCCCCAGTTCAGAAACAAGTCTCAGAGGTCACCAGTTCAGACCAGTCCAGACCGTCCAATGCCACCCAGGCCCATTCCTCTGGTACCACTCAGGCCTATAAAGAAAAATCCCTTGTTTCCCCGAAACCCTCCGGTCTGCCTGACTCTTCTGCTTTTTCTTATACATGCAAAAATAGCCTGAATAAGGACTGGGTCCGTTGCTTGCACTCTAGCTCTAAAACTCTCCAGGCCCCCCTCTGAATCCTGTATACTGGGGGCCAAGAAGGGGGTCCCACTTGGAGCAATAAACCCTGGACTCGCACAGAGCTCCATTCAATTGTTAAAGGCTTTCCAAAGCCCCTGGAAAATCCTACCAAATTCGCAGAAGAATTTTTGTTAGTATGCGACACCTATGAACCCTCTGAGGCAGACCTCCTGCAGCTGTGTAAGCTACTTGTAACCCTTAGTGAACATGAAAAATGGCTCACAGCAGCAAATTGGCCCGTCAGTGAGCACCATTCTAATTTGCCAGACACCGGTCCTGATGCTGAATACTGGAAAAAGTGTAAGGACGGAGCTAAAAATCTGCTTGAAGCCATCCCTCGAGTATGGACTCCTAAAACCAACTGAAGGCCATACACCACTGTAAACAGCAACAGGGAGAAAACCTGAGCGACTATCGCACCCGGCTGACTAATGTTTTTCTGCAATATTCTGGTATAGAGCAACCGAGTGAAAATGCACAGGGCGCCCTGGCTCATGCGTTTGTTAATGGTCTCCTACCTGTTATTGGCAGTATGCTAAAGCGAAGAAGTATTAGGTGGAAAACCGAAACCATGGACAAATTGCAAACTGTGGCAGAGCACTGCCAACGCACTCTGAAAGGAAAAAAGAAACAGTCCTCTCAAAAATTAATGGCCATGCAAATACAACATTATTCAGGGCAGGGCAAACAGTACCAGGGACAGCAAAGGTTCCAGGGATGGGGCCGTGGTCGTGGGAGGGGCCGTGAAACTGGATTTTCAGGTTTTGGGGATGTTTGTAATTACTCTGGACATTGGAAGAATGATTGTCCGAGCCAGCCTAATAGCTCTGTAAACAACCAACTAGACCCCCAGTCGGCACAGCCAGTCAGTCTCCAGCCTTACTTTGTCCCACAGCAATGATGGGGCACTGGGGAACCTCAGGAAATTTTAGCTCCTTTACTATTTCTCACTCCCATAAGTGAGTGTGTTTTGACTATCAATAATCTTTCTCTCCTTTTCCTTGTTGATACGGGAGCTTCACTCTCTGCAGTTCGTACTACCGATCTGCCTGCGGTTCCCTGCTCCAGAAAAACCGTGTCCGCTGTGGATATTATGGGAATCCCCACCCCTTCTCCCCTTTCAAAACCTCTACCAGTCCAGGTTGGTCCCCTTTCCATGGATCATGCATTCCTTCTCTCTGACTCCACTCCAGTAAACCTTTTGGATCGACATCTGTTACGTAAACTCGGCTGTACCATCTATTGTTCCCCTGATGGTGTCTACTTATAAATCCCCTAGTCCTCTCTGAGTGATTCGGTGGCCTCCCTGCTGTCTGAAACCCGCCTTTCTGCTCCAGTCCCTTGTTACCCATTGATCCCATCCCTTGAACATCTAACTTCGCAGGTCCCATCCTCTCTGTGGCCAACCCATCCATCTGAAGTGAGCCGCTTAAATACTGACCCCGTCTGCTTTACTGTTGACTCTTCCAAATCCCTGACTCGCCTGTCTCAATACCCTTTAAACCCCAAAGCAGAGGCTGGCATTGCTCCGGTCATGACCGCCCTGCGAAAACAGGGCATTCTTGTCCCCTGCTCCAGCCCCTGTAACACCCCTCTCCTCCCAGTTCGAAAAGCTGATGGGTAAATTGTGGTGGTTTGTTCAGGATCTTCAAGCCATTAATCACATTGTTATACCCCCTTTCCTGTTGTCCCTAACCCAGCAACGATTCTGGCTTCTGTCCCACCAGGTGCAACTCATTTTACTGTTGTTAATTTGTGCTCCGCTTTTTTTTTCCTGTCCTGGTTCACCCTGACTCCCAGTATCTTTTTGCCTTTTCTTACAAGGGGCAGCAGTACACATGGACCACACTCCCTCAGGGATGTACTGAAAGCCCATCTTACTTTTCCTAAGCATTAGCCCGAAACCTTGCTGACCTTGTTTTTCTGTCCAGGTCCACACTGTCGCCCTGACATTTCATCTCAGGAAGTATGCTGCCTGCCGGGGGCTCGTATCCGAAATGTTACAGAGGCATTGTCGAGGATTATCCGGCCTTCTGACTACTACCCCATGCTACTCATCCATGTGGGCACAAATGATACTGCGAGGTGTGACAGAGAGGAGCCTTAAATTAATGGCTCTAATCCTGCCCCTGGGAAAGGCGTATAAACAGAGTTGGCGGTGTCCACAGAGGTCACCTATGTTTTGGACCGGACTCTGTTCAATATTCAGTCAACGACTTAGATGTTGGCATAAGAAAGTACCACTTATTAAGGTTGCGACGAATACCAAACTGGAGGATGCAACTGCTTTTGGAGGGACAGGGTCCCCAAAATTCAAAACATGAATCTGGACAGAATTGGAAGAAATGGGTCTGAAGAATACACCGGTGATGAAGTATCCAATAAAGGAACAAATCGCAAGAAGTGCTCACTTAGAAGGACAATCAGTATTCACACATTACAGTCTGGAAAGACTGTCTAGGAAGGAGTATTGCAGAAAGAGATCTAGGGGTTCATAGTCGACCCACCAACATAATATAATATGATGTACCAGCACATTGATACTGTCTGCAAAAAAAGAGAGCAAAACTCGGATTGGAGCTGGATGCATTAAAACAGGGTAATCAGACAATGTTGTAAAACAAGCACCGAGAAAGCCATTCTTTCCGCTCTACTCTGTGCTGATATGCCCCTCAACTGGAGTATGATGGTGATCCAGTTTCTGAGCACCGCATTCAAGAAAGATGTGGGAGAAAATTGGAGGAGAGCGTCCAGAAGAAAGAAGCAACAAGAATGATTAAAGGTCTAGAGAACATGACCTGTGAAGGAAGGCTGGAAGAATGGTTTGTTTAGTATGGAAAGAGAAGGACTGAGAGGCGGAACAATGATAGCATTTTAGGTATCTAAAGAGGGTTCCATCGGAAAGGAGAGGGAGAAAACTGGTTTCACCCTTAGACCTCTAATGAATAGAACAAGAAAAGCAACGGGCTTAAACTGCAGCAAGGGAGGATTAGGTGGACAAATTACGAACGCTGAGAAGTGACACTGGCGATTAATAATCTTAGTGTCAAAAGGGGGATATGTAGGAGCAGGATTTTATAATGTCCTATAAGAATTAATGTATGATTTGATTTCATCCTGCTAGCCACCCTTTTAAATAGCAGAAAGAAACAGACCCAATCTGGGACTATAAGATTCTGTTTTCCCATATGGTTTCATTACAAATTGGGCCTCTCTTAACTCTTTGTTTTAAGATTTAGTTAGTAAGAGACAGGATTCTCTATTGTGTCTATGTTAAGTAAATTAGAAGAAACATTGAAGGCCTGGGTCTCAATGTAAATTGTCTTGGTTATTAATTGTAAAACTTAGCAAGGTTTAATTTGCAATGCTTTTTTGCTCGATATAAAATACTACTTGTTTGTATTCTCAATCTGTTTGTGTGAATGAGGAATGTATGCATCAGGAAAAGATAGGTGTGAAGGCCATTGTTATAGCCAGAGTCAAGGAAAGAAGTAAAGAGACTTAAAAAAAAACATCAAAGAATCATCAGGTACTGCTTACTAGTCAGACGGCTGTTAAACTGTCTGGCATCTGACATTAGGAAAAAGTTCCTAACTGTCAGGGTGGTTGGACACTGGAATAAATTGCCTAGGGAGGTTGTGGAATCTCCATCTCTGGAGATATTTAAGAGTAGGTTAGATAAATGTCTATCAAGAATGGTCTAGACAGTAATTGGTCCTGCCATGAGGGCAGGGGACTGGACTTGATGACCTCTCGAGGTCCCTTCCAGTCCTAGAGTCTGTAAATCTATGAATAAGAGTCTATAACACCACTCCTCATAAGAAAAATTACCCTGTGCCCTTTGGGGGATATTACATCTCCTTTGCAGACACCTATATAACAAATGGGTGCAGCTGACCCTTCCCAGCCTTGATAGGGCATCATTGGGTTTGTGGGACCAAAGCTTATACCACGCTACCAGCTAACTGGTCAGGTATCTGTTATCCCGCCCGACTCTTCCTACAATTCCAAGTGCTAGGGTCCTTCCCACAAAAATGCCTCCATAATTTTAGGTGAAAAAAAAAACCTTAACAGATGCCCAATGGTACATAAATAATATAAGCCCCTTAACCTGAAAAAAGGCCATTGGTGGTTCCCTTATCCCACTTGGGGAAGTAATACACCATGCAAAAAGGCTCCTAAGGTTACAAGCAGTAGTTAAAATAATGGCAAATAAAACCGAAGAAAGTTTAAAAGCCCTAGCCAAAGAAACAGGGGCAATCTGACAGATGGCTTCTCCAAAACCGTTAGGCATTAAACATAGTGCTGGCGGCCAAAGGAGGGACCTGTGCTCTCATTAAAAAAAAATGTTATGTGTGCATACCTGACAACACCAATAAGGTAATAAATTGCGCTAGCCACTTAAAACAAATTGCATATCTTCCCCATAAAGAGCCAAGTTCTTTATGGAAGTGGCTAAGTTCAATTTCTCTGGCATAAAAAGCTGGTTGTTTCAGGAAGCCCTGACTATCTTGTTTAAAATCCTAATAATTTTTGTATGTTTTCAGTTAGTCTCCTGTTGTATCCAAAATTGTGTAAGGCATGCCACCCAGGTGACTGCCCCAAAACAAAGTGCTAATATAATAATTTAAAATATCGCTAATAAACAAAAAAATAAAAAACGGTTAATATGTGAAACTCAGTAATTGTTGGTATGCTACGGCCAAAAGGAGGGATTGTGAAAGAAGAATGAATTATATTGTAAAAATAGAAAGGATTAAAGAAATGCGTGTTGTACCTTAGGCAGAAAATGAGGAAATGGTTAAAAATACAGGTGTCAGAAAAGAAAAACCAATTAAGGCGATAAACCAATAAGTCCAACCTTAGCTAACTGGTGGAAACTTAACCGGAAGACTGGTAAAAGTTAGTAGGAAATTAACTATGTAGTGTCCCCAGCCTCATGGTAACTTGGTCAAGTTCTGCTCCCTTTGTTATCTTGTCAAGTTTTGCACCCCTTTTTATCGTATAAAATAAGGTAAGTGTGGGTCCTGCATGGTGCTCAACATTATTCGGGTGTTATTAGCAAGCGCTGTTGCCTATAAACAGAGTGGTCTAACAAATTGTGAGTCCCCTGAGTCTGACCTTTGATAAGAACCAATGGTGAGATATCCCTAAAAAGCGTACAAGCACTTGAACCCAAGAGGTTTAAGAATCTGCCCTATGGGACAGAACTTCTAAGGTTTTATTCCTGTGCCCATGGTGCTGGAATGGTTGTCCTTTGGAAACAAAGAAAGAAGGGCCACATAAACATACACAGAGACTAGTAAGAAAAGCTGCGCCCAGCCCTCTAGATCTTAGTCACCTTCAATCACTTGCTATGTCATACCTCCTGGGGGACTTTGCTACAGAAACTGAAGCCTTTGAACCAAAGGTAAGCCTGAAATGACCTATCCCCAGCTTGTGGGATGTACTCCAGGAGACCTTGAATCTGAACCCCAGTTTATCTATCCACGCTGACAGAAGACTGAACCAACGAAAGCTTTGGAGCAATAATGACTGTATGTAATGATCCATTTAACCAATTTAAGCTCTGCATCTATATCTTTTTTTCCTTTTAGTAAATAAACCTTAATTATGCCGATTCTAAAGGACTGGCAACGAGCCACGATTGGGTAAAAAGAAATCTTTGATTGTAATATCCCATCTGGGGTCCTGGGCCTTGGTTCCTTTTGGGATCAGGAGAACCTTTTTTTCACTTTTACCTGGGGTATGGTTTTCATTAATACCATTCATCCCCATAATGAAGTGGACTGGATGGCCGATACTGGAAAAACGTGGAGTGCTAAGGGGATTGGCTTGCCCGGACTTGTGGGGTTAGAAAACAAAAGTCCTCTCTTGTTGGGCTAGTATGGTTGTGCCATTATTTAGTAAAGGAACTCCCCAGCCTGGAACTGTTAAGATTGCCCACCCTGCTCTAAGCTATTATTCAATTAGCATTCTCCAGAATGTCCCACCAAGGGCCACAGAAATGAATTACAACCCACCACCAAAAAAGAAAAAAATCAACCTTCTGCTGGGGCCATCATTTGAAACTCGAGATGATGAAAATTGAACCATGCCAGATTGGTCTGCTCTGCCTGTTGTCCGTTATCGGACCAGACCCATCATCAAGCAAGTGGATGCAGTGTCCTCTGGAAAATGGTGGTTAAGCGCATGAAGGAACTTATAAATCTTAACCCCGCAATCTGGTATGTACGAATATCCTTGCGACACGGTTTACAACAGTGCAATGCAAAATGCCTGTTCTCGACTTTCAGGTGACATGTAAACAGGAAATGGACAAAGCATTATCTGCGCACATTGTCATCAAACTTTGTTTTAGTTGCTGAGGGTACGTCTGACACTGGCAATGAATTATTCGAAAATAGTAAACCGATATTACAAAACCGATGTATAAAAGTCGGTTTTGCGCGTCCACGAAATGCGACCACAAAGAAATCGATTTGCTTGCCGTCCCAGGGTCCCAAGGCCTACCATCGATTTAAGGAGTGGTGCACTGTGGTTAGCTGTTCCTCAGCCATCCATAGTTCCCCTCCGTGTTGAGAACGCAACAGGTGGCCTGAATGGGCAGAAAACATTGCCCTCGCGGTTGGTGGCTGTACGCCTCACCCCTCCCTTTGTTGAAAGGCAGCAGAACAACCCTTTGGCGACTTTTCCGCGGAGTCATTGAGGCCAAACGCCATAGCACAGCAAATTCATGGGAACCCGAGATCACAAAAAAACGGTATCCTGACCGTTGTCAAACACTCGCCGTACCTCGGCTGACTATACTGAAGAAACAATGAAACTGAACAAAAGCCCAGGAGAAGAAGGAAAGGAAGGGCAGCTATTGCTGAGCGGCGAGGGACAGCGGAGGACGAGATGGAGGCAGAAATTCTCCATAGACCGCTGGCCCCAGGTTTTGGAGCTACTGCTTATTAACCGGGGCAATCTTCTCCCATTGAACGCCGATGGGCACGGGACAAGCACGAAGACTGGTGGACGCAATTGTTTTTGAAATGGTTGTTTGGGACGGAATTCGCAGTTGGCTGCGAACTGTTCGGAGATGCGAGTAAGAGCAATCTACTAGAAACTTGTGACAATGCTGTTTCCCCTGCCTCTGAAACGCCCATTAATACAACACAATGAGAGCAACCCTCAACAGTGGGAAGAAGGCGGAGTGGCCAATAGCCCTCCATGGAAACTCAATGCAGAAGAACGCCGAGAACAGCTACCGGGTCAGTCGGGAATCAAATTTGGGAAGTGGGCAAAATCTACTGTGGGGGCTGCAGTGATGCAAGTAGCAAGCAATCGTTTAGTAAGCTGCGCTACGAAAGGTTGTGACTCTGGGGAAACGTGCAAGGTCATAGTTGGACTGGGCTTGCTGCAAATGGGTTTTCCCCGAACTGTGGTGGGGCCAAGATGGAGCCCCAATCAATTCTTTGGCCCCCCAGACACCGCAGGGACACCCAACGTGAGACCGGCAAGGGGTACTTTTTCAATGGAAAGCTGCAATGCCACACGGTGGTTCCGACAAAGGAGCGTTCACCCACAAATCCACGTGGGATGGCCCCAGGAAGGGTTCCCATGACGCTCCGCCGTCTTTTCCAGGGAGCACTATCGTATTTTAAAACGGCTGACAAGCGAGGGAATACCTTTCCCCAGACCGAGAAGAATAACCGCTTGGGAAAGTTCAACATGCCTATAGTTGACTGGAGGACCCAGCCTACCCTTGATGGCATGGCTCAATGAAGCCATACACTGGCAATCCTGGACAGTGGTCACGAAGCTTGTTCAACTACAAAGGCCGATGCAAGGTGCCCAGAATGGTGGTAGGAAATGATGCATTTGGCCCATTTAAAGGGTCGCTGGGATCAACTTACTATGTACTCCACTCAGACCTCACCACCAATGTCCGCTTGCTATTGCTGCTTTGCACTGTGTGCCTACACAATCTTGTGAGACTAAGGGGGGAACATTTTTAAATGCTGGGTGGGAGGCTGAAGGCAAAATCACCTGGCTGCTGAGGTACCGAAGCAGGCCAGAGACCAGGGGCGAATAAGAAGAGCAACACCTGAGGGCGCTGCGCATCAAGAAGAAGCCTTGAAAAATGAGTTTCCAGCGAACGGCAAGGTACGTCTGGTGACCAGCTGTTTGCTTCCCTTAAATGACCCTCCGCACTTGGAAATGGCCTTATGTCAGTGTAAGCAACCCCACCTCCCCCTTTTCATTTACAGGTTGGCCGAAGGAATGAAATTCTGTATCGTTTAAATCCCTTTTATTAATCATTAAAAGTTAATTATGCATGCCTGTTTAAGAAATCATGGAGTTTTCCTTTACCGATTTCCCTGTAAAAGCAACCCACCCTCCCCCTATCGAATGTATTCTGTATTACAAAAGAACTATAAAAAAAGTGCAGAGAATTAGGAAAGGTTCACGCCTGGGCTTACTGTTGCTTTGGAAGGAGGGGGAAGGAAAGGCTTATTAAAGCACAATTGTAGAGAATTGACAGCCTTTTCCTTGAACTCTGCAGGGTGTTGGAAGGAGTAAGGCCGGGTTTGCAGAAAGCTTCCCCACGGTTCTTTACATGGTCTGGGTGAGGGGAGATATGGGAACGTGGGGCGTTGCAGGGAGGTTATCATAGGAGCTGCAGCGGCACTCTGCTACTTGTTGGCTGCTCCTCCTAAGATGCACCATGGTTGGAGAATTTCGAGTTTTGAGAACCGCAGCAAATCCAGCGTTGCATCTCGCTTCAACGCTTGGTCTTGCCTGCTAGCCCTCTCCAAGAATCGGTTCACCTGCCATCTCTGTACTTTGCTACCACAGATCCTTCCAATCATGTCTGTTTGTATCCTCTCATTGCCGTGGTTACCATGGTCAATAATTTCTGGAGAATTTCATCTCGCGTCTCTTCATTCCTACCCGGTAGTGCACAGCACGCCCTGCACTGAATGGGGCATAGGGACTTTCAGAGAAGTGTGGCAGCGCCTGGGAAGGCAAACCAGGGTGATAAGTATGTGGGAAAGATCCGTTTTGACAGAAGCAATGATGAAGTAACTCTCCTTTCACATAGAACACTATCCCCTTAACCAAGAGCACATGTGAAGATCTCTATACAAGGTCGGCATTTTGTATCGTTTAAGATATTCAGGTGCTGTGTGAACTGGTGTGGCACACACACAGACCAGGTACGCCCAGACCGTACGTCCACTGCAGGCGAATGGTAATGAGGCCTTTTAAAATTTTTGACTTCTCCGCGTTCATATACACAGTTGATCTATTGAAGCCATTGCTCCTGTTTAAGAAGGAAGTGCAAAAAGCACCAAACCCCCTCTTTTCACATCCCACCAACAAGCGCAATGGCTCCCTATCGAATATACGATCGCTGCCTAGTGGGAGATCAAAACTCTACATCACCCCCGCAGCCGCGTTTGCCTGGTAGCAAAGGCGAAGAATCCTGGCCTGCCAGACCGCTGAAACTTCCATCGCTATCCCTGCCTCCCCATCCCCCCCGCTCTGGCCCAGTTAGCAAAATCGCCATGTCTTGCCCCCTATGTTACATTCCTGATGTTCTGACAAGGTTAACAATGGATGATAATCTCGTCTTCCTGACAATAGCACTGCCAGGGAGGCAAAAGATCGTTTGTTTAGCAATGCCCGTTCAGTGCAAGCCTTCAATGCTGCAGTACACAAAATTCACTTGCAAAATGCCATGGCGTTGAAAAGTTACCGTACTATGGGGACCGGAGAAGGCCCTGTCCTTGGCAGAAATGTTCTCCATATAGCAAGGGTTTTTGAAGTTCCTCCACGATCGATTCATGGAGGATTAATTTTGGAAGGATTTTCCCGCTCCATCCCCAGACATGTTAACCGAATTTCTTTGTAACAGTGAAGGCCTGCGACTGCAAAGCAAAGCCCGGTGTCAGATGCGACCAAAAAAGACCCGTCTTGTTTTAAATCCGTGTGTTGGTACAGAATGAAGGACCACTTGAATACCGGAGGGTTCGCTTCCATGGCTTCACGTACCTGGGGCTTCTCGCTTGGGAGTGCCAGGGAACTGTAATTCTTGGTCCAAAAGATCCCTGCTGTTGGGGTTTACGGGACTGCCTGTGTGCCTATCAACCATGAGTTCCCAATCTTCATCCTCAAATTCGTCTCCCATCGTTCCCCCTCGCTACATCCTCAGAAACAACTGATATTTCAATCCCCAAGTCCCCTGGAATCCACGGACCAGGGGTTGGCGGCAACTGGCTAGCGCCTGAACCCCAAAATTGCAATGTAGGTTCAGCATAGAAGCGGCATGTTTTCGGCCTCAAGGCCTAACCTTCACCGTTTGCCTGTCGTTCTCTGGTTTTTTCTGGTAACCTGTCTAAGTTTCCTTCACTTTCAAAACTCGGCACTGAAGGAGTCTTCCTGCTGTGCCCTGTTAGATCAAGCCATAGACTTTGAAAATGTCTTTCAAAAACTTTGTCATTTCGTCTTCTTTGTGGAACGACTGCGTGTGAAGCAGCTGAGTTTTCCCTCACCCCAGATAGTGAGACAGATCCAGAACCTCTGGTGGTTCCCCAAGCTGGGCTCTTCTTCGATTAGTCAGGAAAAGCCTGCAGTTGTGACGAAGTCAAAAT
>NC_133784.1:18301499-18307853 GCF_003597395.2 Chelonoidis abingdonii
ACTACAGTTTTGAGACATGCTATTACAGCAGACATTGTTCTCCCATACAGCGCAGGACCTAGTATCTCCTCGTACGGTCCATGCTGAGCTCTTTTGGATTTTGAGAGACTCTGCACGCCAGCCGCGTGCTGATCAGAGCTGCCAACAGCTGGAACACAGCGGAAATGTAATTCTAAAAGTTCGCGGGGCTTCCTGTTTCCTGCACCCGCTTGCATCCGAGTTCAATTGCTGTCCAGGCGGTTCACGCAGCACTTCTGGGGATTGCCGCCGGAGGCCAATAACGTCGATTTCCGTCCACACGACCTAATCGAGTTAACTTATCCGAATTTAGCGCTACTCTCTCGTTTGGGAGGAGTTCGAAAATGTTTTAAGGAGGCGTAACTCGATATTAATATTAATGACGACGTCATGTGAACGGATACAGCGTTAAATCGGTATATCGGCCATTAAACCGATTTAAAGTCGCAGTGTAGACCTGGCCTAAGCGATTGGCTGAAGTAGGACTGAGTGGACTTGTAGGCTCTAAAGCAGTGGTTTTCAAACTTTTTTTCTGGTGAGCCAGTTGAAGAAAATTGTTGATGCCCACGAGCCAATGGAGCTGGGGATGAGAGATTTGGGGTGTGGGAGGGGCTCAGGGCTGGGGCGGAGTGTAGAGGTGCAGGGGTGAGGGCTGCAGGGTGGGGCCGGGAATGAGTGGTTCAGGGTGTGGGAGGGGGCTCTGGGCTGAGACAGGGGGTTGGGGTGTAGGAGGGGGTCAGGGATCAGGGCTGGGAGTGCAGGGTCTGGGATGGGGCCAGGTATGGGGTGCAAGAGAAGGCTCTGGGTTTGGGGGGGGCTCAGGTCTGAGGCAGGGAGATGAGGTGCAGGGTTGGGGCACGGGCTTACCCCAGGCGGCTCCTGGTCAGCAGCACAACGGGCATGCTAAGGGAGGCTTCCTGCTTGTCCTGGTACCGCGGACCACGCTGCACCCTGGAAGCAGCCAGCAGCAGGTCCGGCTCCTAGGAGGATGCTCTCACTCGCAGGCACCAACCCCCCAGATCCCAGTGGGAGTGCAGAGCCAGTGCTCAGGGTGGGGGTAGCGCACAGAGCCCCGTGGCCCCCCTGCCTAGGAGCCGGACCTGCTGCTGGTTGCTTCTGGGCCACAGTGCAGTGTCAGAACAGGTAGAAACTAGCCTGCTTTAGCTGGGCAACACCGCCACTGAGACTTTTAAAGGGCTGGTCGGCAGTGCTGACCAGAGCTGCTGCGACCCAGTGCCTTCCATTCTACGACCCAGTACTGGGTCACAACCCACAGTTTGGAAACCACTGCTTTAAGTTTTACATTATTTTATTTTTGATTGCACTTTTTTTTCTATATAATTCAACATTTGTAAGTTCAACTTTCATGATAAAGAGATTGCACTACAGTACTTATATTAGGTGAATTGAAAATACTTTTTCTTTTGTTTTTTACGGTGTAAATATTTGCAATCAGAAATAAATATAAAGTGAACACTGTATACTTTGCATTCTGTGTTGTAATTTAAATCAATTTATGTGAAATGAGGAAAACATTCAAAAATAATTAAATAAATGGTATTCTATTATTAACAGTGCAATTAATCATGAAATTAATCATGATTAATTTCTTTCATAATTTGACAGCCCTAATAATAAAACAAAATTGAGAATATTCAAGGAAAACTGACACTTTCTGCAAAAATTATAATTTCATGAATTCCCCCACCAGTTTTCTGTAGAAAATTTTTTGACAGAAAATGTTCAACCAGCCCTAAAAGCACTGCTCCTCATCCAACACACACCAGTTTCTTTGCATGTTCACTGTCTAGTTGCATAGAGCCACAGTGGGTATAAAAGACCTGCAGCATGGTCACAGCTGGCCTGGGTCAGCTGACTTGGGCTCAAAAGGCTAAAAAAGTGGTGTAGACATTATGGCTTGGGCTGGAGCCAGGGCTCAGTGATCCTTGCCCATGAATGTGGTATAAGTGACAATTTATGAACTAAGTCCAGTTTGTCTAGATGGCCAAATAGACTGGACAGTCCAAGAGGACTGTCTGTGACTCCATAGTAAGACTGTTTTAGTGACCCAGCAGTTCACATTTGCTACTCGCTTGGTGAAACTAATTATAGAACACACCACCAATTTGCGATGTTTGCCCTGTTTCTGACAGTCTGCCACCTGCATGTGTATGGCCAGGGATTGCCTGTTGTCAGCCCATGGAGTCCCAAGCCAAGTCATGAGAGCTATCACCTACACGTACATCCCCTGAGACAGCTAGCCTTAGATCCTGGCATCAGTCCTGACAGCAGCTGCCTTAGCAACCTGTATGGGTTTATTTGGTGATTTTCATACTACAAGAATGAACTCAAAGGTTATCTCCCCTTCCGCAACCTATCTGCAATAAAGAGACCTCAGTTTATGTGCTAATCGAGGGCTTGTCTATATAATGGTTTAAACCAGGTCAAATCAAGTTAATCTGGTTTGAAAACACTTGGTACATAAAGAATCACATAATCATAGAAGATTACAGTTGGAAGAAACATCAGGAAGTCATCTAGTCCAATCCCCTGCTCAAAGGAGGACCAACCCCACCTAAATCATCCCAGCCAGGGCTTTGTCAAGCCAGGCCTTAAAAACCTCTAAGGATAGAGTATCCTCACATGACACAATCCATCACCATGCACTAACTCTGCAGGTATCCCAAACTGTGGAGTCCTCTTGCTTCAAACTGAATTAGTTCAATCTATTGTTTGTGTGGCTGCAACTGCTGCACACCACTTTTTGCATGTTTCCAATGGCTATCCCACAGTGCTTTGTAGGCTGACTGTCAAAGTTCCTTCCCCACTCTGAACTCTAGGGTACTGATGTGAGGACCTGCATAAGAACATCTAAGCTTAACCAGCTTAGATCTGGTTTTGCTGCCACCACCCAAATTAGTTATGAGTTATTTGGGAAACTCTGTCTACCCCCTCCCCCGCCCACGCCGAATATTTTCCTCCCAAGTACTATAACCCTTCCCTGAGCAACCTTCAGAGACTTCTCCACCAAGTTCCTGGTGAACACTGATCCAAACCCTTGGATCTTAAAACAAGGAGAAATTAACCATTCCCCCTCCTTCCCCACCCCCAATTCCTGGAGAGTCCAGATCGAACCTCCTTGGATCTTAAAACAAGGAAAAATCAATCAGGTTCTTAAAAAGAAGGCTTTTAATTAAAAAAGAAAGGTAAAAATCATCTGTGTAAAATCAGTATGGCAAATGACTTTACAGGGTAATCAGATTCAAAGAGCCCAGAGGAACCCCCTCTAGCCTTAGGTTCAAAGTGACAGCAAACAGGCAAACCCTTTAGCAAAAGGAACATTTACAAGTTGAGAAAACCAAGATAAAACTAACATGCCTTGCCTGGCTGTTACTTACAAGTTTGAAATATGAGAGACTGGTTCAGAAAGATTTGGAAAGCATGGATTGATATCTGGTCCCTCTTAGTCCCAAGAGCGAACAACCCCCAAAACAAAGAGCACACAAACAAAAGTCTTTCCCCCACCAAGATTTGAAAGTATCTTGTCCCCTTATTGGTCCTTTGGGTCAGGTGTCAGCCAGGTTACCTGAGCTTCTTAACCCTTTACAGGTAAAAGGATTTTGATGTCTCTGGCTAGGAGGGATTTTATAGTATTGTACACAGGAGGGCTGTTACCCTTCCCTTTATAGTTATGACACTGACCATTGCTGACCTGTTTACTTGTGTGCTCTCCCCTGCTCTGGAGTCAAGTTCCAGGGATGACACCTCCCTCCTGGATCCCAGTATATCATTCTTGTAATACAACTGTGATTGCACTCCAAAAACTCCACACCATGCCTTGCATAGCTGCCTGGAGCTGTGCTGAGACCTGGCTCTCATTGCCAGCTGGGGAGAAGCATTAGTTCAAGAAGCTCTTGTGGCCAGTCACCAGAATAAAAACCTTTTTGGGGATATTGCAAAGTAGATATCCACAACGGATGATGACCAGGATGCCGAGCAGTGCCAGAGAAAGAGTAAGCAGCTCAGAAAAAAGTATATTGCTACAAGGGACCCAAAGAGACAGTTCAGCAGGGGGCATGTTTGGATGAACTGGACAGGATACTATACATTTATAGTACAACCCATCTCAAACACCATTTGGAGCCTGCTGCCTGCACACTCACACTCAACAAGGATAATCAGACAGACCCATCAAAGGGTGAGAAGAAGGATGGTGAAAATGAGCTGCCCCCTCAGATCCAGGATCTTTTTGGGACTCAGGACCCTGATGCCAGCCAGCTGGAAAGCCATCCCCAGTCCTGCCCTGCTGCAATGGACCCGATTCCCACCATGCATCAGGTCAACCTGAATCCCAGACAGAAAGCCAGGATTGAAGTACTTATCTTTACAGTGTATTATTGTGAAGTACTCTGGTTCTGGCTTTGGTTCTGGGGCCCTCAGTGCCGCAGCCATTGTAGGCAGATGTGATCTAGGAGCCCTTCCGAGTATCCAGTCCCCTCCCTTGGCCCATCTGTGATCTGGAACTGTAGTGCCACCAAGGAAAATACTTTCCTCCCCAGCAGGCCCATGCGCTTTGCCATCTGTTCTGGAGAAGTCAACTTTTGCAGGTGCTGGAATGCCCGCTCTGCTGCCATGTGGATGACAAGGAGCGGGATGGATGAAAAGGAAGAAAATCTACCCTTTTAGCAAGTACAAAATATCTCCTCTCCACCCGATTAGGTGTGGGGGCACAGGAAGCAGGGGTGTACCACACTGCCTGCGCTGGAGGATGACCTTGTTAATAGACAGCACCACCCTAGAGGGCCCCTGAAGCTGGAAAATCCAAGGAAATGCCAATGTAAGGCACAAGTCTCCAACCACCCCAGGAAATGCTGTCTGTAAGTAACACACAGGGACACGGCTTCAATCTCCAAAAGATACCAAACCCGCCATGCAGCTCCCTCACATGGGAATGCACAGCCTTGCACCTCACCTGCCTATGGAGAGCTGGGGAGGCTGGACTTCCTCATGTGCATCTGTGCAAGGACAACCTGAGTCAAATGTCCCTCCAACCATGAACAAACTTCTTCCCATGCCCAAATCAGATGCTCAAAGTCTGATCAAATGTGCTCTGCTGGGCTCCTCCCACTTGACATCCCCTCTGTAGATGGTCAGGACTATACTGAGGCACACTGCACAACAGGCATGAGGCTAGGGCCCCAGCTCCCAGACACCCTGATTCTGAATTTTCACTATTTAAAGGTTTCTAGCTCTCAAGGCTGTGAAGAAAAGCTTAAAAATGTGACCTGAGTATCACTGATGCAGCAATGGCTGCAGACAGCTGTCAACAGTGACCGAGCCTGGGAGGAACTGCCTGTCCTCACCCTCACTGGATTGGTTACACTGAGGTTCACATTCTAAGGGTTATTCACAACCACACTGTGCTTAAACACTTTGCCAGACTGAGGCCTTTACAAGGATTTAGGGACTAATCCCAAACCCTTTGAGGTCAGTGGCAGCGTTTCCCTTGACTTCAAAGGGCTTTAGATCAGGTTCTCTATCTGACTCTGCAAAAAGGCAGAGGAAAGAGAAATTAAAATGAGCAGCATATTTTAAAATCTAGTTCTCTAAGGAAAAGGAGGCAGCTCTGTATTTAAAGTCTGAAATGATGTCCAGAAAGCTTAGCGATATAAAAGTTAAACAAAGAAGATAACAAATCCCAGGCAAGTGAACAGCTATTATTACAGGTTGTTCATGTCTCATATTAAACCATTAAGACAGACTGTTGTGCACTGTATGCTGTAACATTAATTTGGGCTCCTTCCTATTTAGATCAGCAAATCAAGCCTCCCATTTGGCAGACTGCACCCCTCTCACCAATCCTCAGACATCAGTGCTAAATGTGGAAAGCAAATACATACATATCTTCCAAACATAGGAACAAAGTTCTAAATTGGTGGCTTCCTAGGTGGGTTCTCTTGCTGTTCCCTCTGTCTGGTTATCTCTGCAGAGAATGATGCCATTCCTAACAGCACCACTCAGTTCCCACTTTCTAGTAAACATACTGAGTACACGTTGTATTGGAATGCCCAGTGTTACAGATCAGAGATTGTCATTGTGATAGGTTGGACCCCCACCTCCAGGATGTCACCTGATCATAGAATCATAGAATATCTGGGTTGGAAGGGATCTCAGGAGGTCATCTACGCCAACTCCCTGCTCAAAGCAGGACCAATATCCAACTAAATCATCCCAGCCAGGACTTTGTCAAGCCTGACCATAAAAACTTCTAAGGAAGGAGATTCCACCACCTCCCTAGGTAACCCATTCTAGTGCTCCACCACCCTCCTAGTGAAA
>NC_133784.1:18309329-18311627 GCF_003597395.2 Chelonoidis abingdonii
AGTCCTGAACCATTTATTTCTCCACAAAAGGCTGGTCCCTGGTCAGGTGAAGAAGGGATCCTTTCCCCCAAAAAACTTCAAGAGGCATTTCTTCAGTATGCTCCTTCATATTGCTTTAGGGGGGAGAGATAGGTTAGTGGTTCTTGCTAAACCCAGGGTTGTGAGCCCAATCCTTGAGGGGGCCATTTAGGGATCTGGGGCAAAAATCTATCTGGGGATTGGTCCTGCTTTGAGCAGGGGGTTGGACTAGATGACCTCCTGAGGTCCCTTCCGACCCTGATGTTCTATAATTCCCCATATAGTATGGCCCAGTGCAGTAGTCTGGGAGCTGATCTGATGTGTTGGGGTTCCACTGAGTGTGCCTGTTACAGTAGCCTGGGCTTCCTCACCCTGTCCAGTCCAGCAGAATTGCTGACAGATGATCATTGCCTCGATACTGGTGGTATTTGCTTCTTCCAGAACACTAATATTGGTGCGCCTGTCTTCCCATTTGATCTTCAGAATTTTACAAAGGCAGCGTTGATGGTGTCTCTCAAGGACATTCAAGTGGTGTCTATAGGTTGTCCAAATTTTGGACCCATACAACAGTGTTGAGAGAATAACGGCTTGATAAACAAGAAGCTTGGTGTCTGTTCGAATGTCGTAATCTTCATAGACCCTGTGCCGTAAATGAGAAAGCTACACTGGCACAGCTCAGGCAATGTTGAATTTCTGCATCAATATCTGCCTTGGATGAAAGATGACTTCCAAGGTAGAGGACATGATTGACGTTCTCCAGTACCACTCCATTGACTTTGATAGATGGGGCATGTAATACCTCATTTGGAGGGGGCTGACAGAGCACTTTAGTCTTCTTGCTATTAAGAGTGAGACCAAGACATGCGTATGCCAATGCTAACATATTCAAGATAGTTTTAAGGTCTTTCTCAGAGTGGGCAAAGATTGCATTGTCATCAGCATACTGAAGTTCCACAATAGATGTTGTGGAAATCTTACTCTTGGCTTTCAGCCTGCTAAGCCTGAACAGCTTTCCATCCATTCCGTAAGTGATTTCAACGCCAGCTGTAAACTTCCCCACAATAAAACTGCAAACATGGTTGGAGCGATGATACAGTCCTGTTTGTACTTTGAAAGGTTCCCTCTGGGAGCCAGTGCTGCTCAGAACAGTCGCTTTCATGTTATCATGAAGCAATTTTAGGACATTGATGTATTTATCAGGACATCCAATCTTAGACAGTCCAGTCCAGAAGGCATGGCGATTCACTGAGTCAAAGGCTTTAGTTAGATCAATAAAAGCCATGTACAGTGGTCAGTTTTGCTCCCGACACTTTTCCTGCAGCTGTGATGCTATGAAGATCATATCCACAGTTCCATGACATAGTTGGAAATCACTCTGTTACTCTGGTAAAATTTCTTCTGACGGGGCAGAAGGCGGGTTGCAAGGATCCACGCCAGAACTTTGCCTGCAGTGACTAGGAGGGAGATACCATGATGATTTCCACAATCCACTTTATCCCCTTTCTTGAAGAGGGTGACAATCAAGGCATCCCTCATTTCATTGGTTTATCTCCTTCTTTCATCCAGATTTTAAGGATAAGCAGGTAAAGCTGCCGAATTAGCTCTGGTCCACCATTTTTCAAGATTTCAGCAGGGATCCCATCTAGACCTGCTGCCTTGTTGTTCTTCATCCGCATGGTGGGATTGTGTACCTCATACAAATTGGGAGGGTCTCCAAGTTCATCCCTAAATGGCCATAGAGGGATTTGCTCAAGGACTTCATCTACCACCACAGAATTACAGTTAAGGAGATCTTCAAAATATTCTTTCCAGCGAGATTTGATGGCTTCGTTGTCCTTCAGAAGTGAGGTTCTGTCCTTAGAGCAAAGAGGATTCATACCGTGACAAATTGGCTATAAACAGCCTTGGTGACACTAAAGAAACCACATGTATTGTGGATGTCCACAAGATGTTGGAGTTTTTGCGCCTTCTCAGTCCACCATTTGTTCTTAAGTTCTCTGGTTTTAAACTGTGCTTCTGCACTTGCCTGGGCATGGGCTTCTCTCTTTATATTACAATTTATGTCATTCTGCCAAACACGAAATCCCATTCTCTTCTCATTGATGAGTTGCTCAAATTCAGCATCATTCTCATCAAACCAGTTGTCATGGTACAATTCCCCACTCTGAACCGTAGCGTCCAAAAGATGGGGTACCAGCATGAATTCCTCTAAGCTTAATTACCAGTTTAGAACCTGTAGCGCTGCCACCAACCAGGAATTCCAGTGCCTGGTACACTCTG
>NC_133784.1:18312282-18371000 GCF_003597395.2 Chelonoidis abingdonii
ACCAAAAACTAACAGCACACACAGAAACTTCCCTCCCTCAAGATTTGAAAGTATCCTGTCTCCTGATTGGTCCTCTGATCAGGTGACAGCCAGGCTTACTGAACTTGTTAACCCTTTATAGTCAAAGAGATATAAAGTACTTCTGTGCTATTAACTTTTCTTATCTGTTTATGACACCAGTCCTGATGTTTTCTGGTTTGGTATCCTATGGTTTCCTCACAGGCATTGATGATTACTGCTTTCAACTGGCTCCAATGTTCCTCAATTTCTTCTGGAAACTCTGATGGGAGCTTTTCTTCTAAGACTGCTTGGAAGTGGTCACACTTAATAGGGTCCTTCAAATCTTGAACCTTCAGCGTGTGCCTGACCTGCTTCTTTTGCAGCCTGCAATTGGGAGCGACCTTAATTTTCAGTGTGGATTGAATAAGGCGATGATCATCAGCACTTGTCATTGCTCTTGTGAGAAGTATCTCACTATGATCTTGGACACGAACTATGATGTAATCGAGGAGATGCCAGTGCTTTGACCGTGGGTGTCTCCAAGATGTTTTGAATGTTTTCTTTTGTCGGAAATGGGTGTTCGTAATAATAAATTTGTGTTCAGCACACTTGGTCAGGAACAGAATTCCTTTTGAATTGCTTTTGCTAACTCCTTCTTTCCTGATTGTTCCTTTCCACAGGTCTGAGTCTCATCCAACATGTGCATTGAAATCCCCCAGAAGGATGATCTTGTCTTCAGTAGGTGTCTCTGTTAAAATGGTTTCCAACTGAGAATAAAAATCTTCTTTTACATTCTCATCGGCATCCAGTGTTGGTGCATAGGCGCTCACAATAGATACCTGTTGATTTCTGGTAAGCCTCAGTCAGAGTGTCATAAACAGCTTGTTGATGCTAACTGATACCTCAGAGAGGCACCTTACAAGTTTGTTCTTTATAGAAAAGCCCCCTCCATAAAATCGGGGTTCATCTATAGATTTCCCCTTCCAGAAGTAGGTGTATCCTCCTTTCTCCTCCTTCATGTCCTTCATCAGCTCTTCCAGTTTCAGAAAATGCAGCAATATCAGTGTTAAACCGACTGAATTCACGAGCAATAATGGCTGTACATTGCTCTGGTTGGTTGCTGTTTGAATTGTCCATCAGGGTAGTGAAAAGTTTCTTACATTTTCAACAGCTGAGGTGGTGATCCTGCTGGGTGTGTCTATCCAACCAGGAAAAACAGAGGCAAGATTATTTTAGGGTCCCCCTCCCCATGTGGGTGAGCAGAGTGGATCCTAAAAAGGACTCCTCAGTCATGGGTGCAGCTGCCAAGATGCTTGACCCGCCTCAAACCTCGAACAAGATGACTGTATCACACACCCACCGCCTGTCTGTTGGTCTGTAACTAGGAACTTCCAGATTTCACTGTCCTGTTCCTGTCGCCACTTGCTGATTGCCACAGGACTTTTGACTTGTGCAAATATTATTTCCCCAAAAACTGGAAGATGCCTGTGCGGGACTTCTTTTAAAGTGGGGAGACTGGTGCATGACAGTCACCACACTGCCCTTGACAGATAGGGGACTTAAAACCAATGGCATGGACATCATGACAATTGGAAGTCCTCTATTTGCTTCAGCCTTTATCCACCTTCACAGCTGTTGTAATATTACACAACAGTTTCACCTCCACTGTGCAGTTATCCTCTATCTGCTCTGCTGTTAGGGACTGCTTGGGTCATACTTTGTCTGGAGCCTCGTCCTTGACTGTTCTGCCATGGGTGATCCTAAGGGAGTACATGACTCCAGGCAGCATTGCTCTTTGGGTCATTGAGACACGCAAGCCTCTGCACCACTACAAGGTGATGATTCATGGAGAGGATGCCTTCAGTAGGTGAAGATGGTATACGCATGTCTTCTTCCGTCGCACCAGTAGCCAGATCTTTTAGTTCACTGACCCCACCCATCTGGTGACCTCATAGGATCCTTGCCACTTGGCTATCAGTTTGGACTCCGCAGTGGGTAGCAACAGTAGGATTCAAGCTTCTGGCCTGAAACCGGGAAGTCTGGTGGCCCCTTTGTAATAGTGCTGTTCTTGCACATGTTGTGTCTGTAACAGATTCTGCTGGGCTAAAGTCCCCAAAGTATGGAGTCGCTCGTGCAGTTGCAACACATAGCAGACCACACTTGTGACCAGAGTTTCTTGTTCCTCCCAATTCTCCCAAAGGAGGTTGAGATGAGAAGGGATGCCTTCCATAGAGGAGCTCAAAGGATGCCTTCCATAGAGGAGCTCAAAGGATGAGAAGTCGGTTGATGCTTGGGGTACCTCCCGCACGGCGAACAGCAGGGCTGGGAGTAAAGTGTCCCAGTGCTGGGGGTCTTCTTCCACAAACTTATGCAACATCACTTTCAACATCTGGTTGAAATGTTTTACCAGCCTATCACTTTGAGGGTGGTACGCCGACGTCTTGAAAGCCTGGATAGTGAGTAAGAAGCAGAGTTCAGCCATCAGACAGGACACCACGTTGATACCTCGACCAGTTAGGATCTCTCACGGTATCCCCATTCTGGTGAAGACCTTCACTAGCTCAGTGGAAAGCTTAGGTGCTGTGGCTGTCCACAAAGGGACAGCTTCAGGGTACTAAGTGGCATAGTCAATGATCCCCAGGATGTAGTCATTTCCTATCCCGTTCCTTTCCAGTGGCCCCATCAGGTCCAGGCCGATATGTTCAAATGGGACCCCATCACGGGTAAGGGGAAGAGGGGTGCCTTGGGTACTCCCTTCGGTCAGGCCCACTGGCACTCTGGGCAAGAGGCACAGTAATCCTTTACAGTGGAACTTCAAAGATATGAACACCAGAGTTATGGACTTAACTGGTCAACCAGACACCAAGTGAAACTGAAAACAACCAGTCAGGCAACAGCAGAGACCAAAAAAAAAAAAAAAAAAAAAGCAAGTACTGCATCTTAAAGGTAGGCACATCTGGGCAGTCTGTCCCCACCCTCACCCCCACACACAGGGCAGCCACTTACAGCTAGCTGCTATGCTGCCAGCCCAAGGCAGCTGGTACCAGCCAGCAGAGGAGGAGCAGTGCTGGGGTCTGCACCGCATTCACTCCTCCCTCCCTTCCCCCAGCAGGGAGGGGGATGCACAGTTTTTACCCTCATTCTCCACTATTTTCCCACACACACACCCCTGCCGGGATGGGGACAAGCTTGAACACTCATTCTGGGGCTGAGTAGGGAGCTCAGGTGCTGCTGAAGCCTGGCGTGCAGTGTCAATTGCTGGATCTGGAGCCTGAATTTTGCTTTGTTCAGAGTTATGAACACTTCAGAGTTACGGACAACCTCCATTCCCGAGGTGTCTGTAACTCTGAGGTTCTACTGTACCTCCTGGTGGATGTCTGGTTAAAAGAACCATTGGGCCACCCTTTGGTGGGTCTTCTCTTTCCCGAGGTGTCTCGCCCATGGCATCAAATGGGCCAAGCGCAGGAGTCCACAGCATAGCCTTCACAGAACCAGCAGCTGTCAGGTCTTCCTGCATCTGGGGGGTTTGAACAACCTGGTAGAGGTTGTCCCTCCGGATCTCAATGCGGGACCCTTTTGGGTGACGAGCACCATCCCCTGCCTCTGGCTTGGGGGGTTGTTGCTTGTTCCCAGGCATGGCTTGTTCTCAGACAAAATCCCCATCATTTGAGTTCCCTCTGGGCATCCTCTACTCAAGATAGCTAAGTCCCAGGCAGACTGCAAAGAGCTACAAAAGGATCTCTCAAAACTGGGTGACTGGGCAACAAAACAGCAGATGAAATTCAATGTTGATAAATGCAAAGTAAAGCACATTGGAAAATGTAATCCCAACTATACATATAAACTGATGGGGTCTAAATTAGCTGTTACCATTCAAGAAAGAGATCTTGGAGTCATCGTGGATAATTCTCTGAATACATCCACTCAATGTGCAGTGACAGTCAAAAAAGCAAACAGAATGTTAGAAATCATTAAGAAAAGGATACGTAATAACACAGAAAATCATATTGCCTGTATATAAATCTATGGTACGCCCATATCTTGAATACTGTGTTCAGATGTGGTTGTCCATCTCAAAAAAGATATATTGGCATTGGAAAAGGTTCAGAAAAGGGCAACAAAAGTGATTAGGAGAATGGAACGGCTTCCATATGAGGAGAGATTAATAAGACTGGCACTTTTCAGCTTGGAAAAGAAATGACTAAGGAGGGATATGATTTAGTCTATAAAATCATGACTGGTGTGGAGAAAGGAAATAAGGAAGTGTTATTTACTCCTTCTCATAACACAAGAACTAGGAGTCACCAAATGAAATTAATAGGAAGCAGGTTTAAAACAAAGAAAAGAAAGTATTTCTTCACACAACGCATAGTCAACCTGTGGAACTCTTTGGCAGAGGATGTTGTGAAGGACAAAAGTATAACTGGGTTCAGAGAAGAACTAGATAAGTTCATGGAGGATAGGTCCATCAATGGCTACTAGCTAGGATGGGCAAGGATGGTGTCCCTAGCTTCTGTTTGCCAGAAACCGGGAATGGGCGAACCTGTTCTGTTCATTCCTTTTGGGGTACCTGGCATTAGTCACTGTCGGCAGATCGGATACTGGGCTAGATGGACCTTTGGTCTGACCCAGTATGGCCATTCTTATGTTCTTCGGATTTCTCCCCTCAGCTGAGTTCACAGCTAAAAGTACACAGGGGAAAGGGAATAAAAATCTCTAAGAAGAAGGAACTATATCTCAGTGCTCCTTGGATTCTGAGGGACAAGGTTTTCTAAGCACAGGGATCCGTAACTGCTCAGCCTGGGTTAGTCCTAAAGGATATATAGACCTTGCTTATTATAGAAACTTCTACTATCTTTTGAAACTTAAGATTGTAAGTCAATTGTATATATATGTTTACCTGCATTAACCACATAAATAACTTCCTTGTTTCCTTTTTAATAAATCTGTTTATAGTTTATTACAGAATTAGCTACAGATGTTCAATTTTGATGTGAGATCTGAAGTGCAACTGACAGGGGTAAGTGACTGATTCTTTGGGACTGGGAGAAACCTGAATATTGCTGTGATTCTTGGTATAAGGGACCATCTATACCCTTATACAGGACTGTCTGTGACTCCATGCTTAGACTGTTATAGTACCTGAGGAATTTACATTTGGTATTGGTTGGTAAAATCTAGTTATAGAACTCACATCCAATGTGGGGTTTGTGTCCTAGTTTTAACAATCTGCCCTGAGGTTGGTTCTAACACTCCTGAGTCACTGATAACCAGCTTGACACAGGCCCTATAAATGATAATGGCAGAACACCAAATCAGCATTCTGAGAAACCTGTGCAGGGACCTTACACTGTGACTTCCCAAGAGGAAGTCACAGTGTAAGGTCCCTACACAGGTTTCTCAGAATGCTGATTTGGTGTTCTGCCATTATCAGGCCTAGGACAGCAGGCCTAGGAAGCAGTACTGCAGCATGTGGCGGAAAACATGTAATGTCATTTCTAAAGTAGAGTTGTTTATTTTGGCAGTGAAGGTGGATGGTAACTGGAATATAACCTTGCAGATGAAAAGCAAAAGAGGATGGCTTCTGAAACAGAGCCTTGCTGTGGAAGGTTTCCCACACTGTTTTAATTCTGTTTTTCTGGATGCCCCCAGGGCAGCGTACCAGTGGCTCTAATGAGTTAGTTCCTGACAACACAATAAAAAGAGCTGACCAACAGGACTCACTGCAGCAAACCTTCATAATATGCACTAAACTGAGAACTCCAGTAACTGCCACAATAGAAGGAGACCCACTGTAGCCTTGGTATGTCTTCATACTAATAAATCTTGGGAGCAGAGGCAATGCAGAATGTTCCCTGGCTTCAGCACCTCTCTCTGATAAAGATGAGGTGGAGCATGGGAATTCCCCTTTGCCTATAATACAGACTCACTGTCAGACAATCTGTACATGCTCCTGTGATTGAGCTGAAAGCTACAAGACTGCCTGCTGGATTTCACTAGAATAACACATGCCTGGGTATGAAAATTACAAGAGGAATTTTGTGGTATCCACATTTACCTGTTTTTCAGGTTTATGTTTGCCTTCTCGTGTATAATAATGATGGATAATTCCGTAGAGAAGGGAAGCCCACAAACAACCATAAGTTCATGACTCTAGAACTTCGTGTGTTTGGCTGGATTGAAGCTGGCATTCTACTGTATTTCACTGCAAACTCAGTACATCAGGGTAAGAACTCAGGGTAAGCCACACATCCAGATGCCCTGTTTATTTTCTCAAGTCACATCAGCAAGTACAAAAAAAGAAAATACAGTCATTATTCTAGTGGTACATCTCTGACGGGTGAACAGCAGCAGCTGCGCCTCTAAACAGTTTCTGTTCCCAAAACACTGGAAAATTGTTTAAGTTGCAAAATACTATCCAGAGCTTTGGAAACAGGTTCTTAATTAGCGGAAACTATTTGCTTTGCTGGAAAATCATTTCCAGAAGCACCTGAAGAGTTTTTAGTAGCAATTCTAGCAGCACCCTCAGAAAGCTAACACTTTTCAGAGCTGCTTTCCTGGAACCAGCCTACATGCTCATGCTCACCTTCCTCTCTAAAGGAAAATGCCTGAACTCTACAGTGCTATATACTAAAGGTCTTCATTTACCTGGAATCTGACAGTCCTGCTCCATGAGGATTTACAGCTAAGGTCCTACGTATGTATGGGAGTGCTGAAGGGAGAGATGTTTAGCATCTATTCATTTTGCATTCATGACAGGGGAAAGAGTGGAAGTGCTGTCCTGTCCTAATCATTTCATAGAATCATAGAAGATTAGGGTTGGAAGAGACCTCAGGAGGTCATCTAGTACAATCCCCTGCTCAAAGCAGGACCAACCCCAACTAAATCATCCCAGCCAGGGCTTCGTCAAGTCGGGCCTTAAAAACCTCTAAGGATAGAAATTCCACCACCTCTCTCTAGGTAACCCATTTCAGTGCTTCACCACCCTCCTAGTAAGAAAGTTTTTCCTAATATCCAACCTAAACCTCCTCCACTTCAATTTAAGACTATTGCTCCTTGTTATGTCATCTGCCACCACTGAGAACAGCCAAGCTCCATCCTCTTTGGAACCCCCTTTCAGGTAGTTGAAGGGTGCTATCAAATCTTCCCTCACTCTTCTCCAGACTAAATTAGCCCAGTTCCCTCAGCCTCTCCTCGTAAGTCAGGTGCCTCAGCCCCCTAATCATTTTTGTTGCCCTCCACTAGACTCTCTCCAATTTGTCCACATCCTTTCTGTAGTGGGGGGACCAAAACTGGACGTAATACTCCAGATGTGGCCTCACCAGTGCCGAATAGAGGGGAATAATCACTTCCCTCAATCTGCTAGCAATGCTTCTACTAATGCAGCCCAATATGCCATTAGCCTTCTTGGCAACAAGGGCACACTGTTAACTCATATCCAGCTTTTCGTCCACTGTAATATCCCAGTCCTTTTCTACAGAACTGATGCTTAGCCAGTCGATCCCAAGCATGTAGCAGTGCCTGGGATTCTTCTGTGCTAAGTGCGGGACTGCATTTGTCCTTGTTGAACCTCATCAGATTTCTTTTGGCCCAATCCTCCAATTTCTCTAGGTCCCTCTGGACCCTATCCCTACCCTCCAGTGTATCTACCTCTCCCCCCAAGCTTAGTGTCATCTGCAAACTTGCCGAAGGTACAATCTATCCCATCATCAGTATTATTAATGAAGATCTTGAACAAAACTGGTTTCAGAACCAATCCCTGGGGCACTCTGCTAGATACCAGCTGCCAACTAGACATCAAGCCATTGATCACTGTCCATTGAGTCTGATGATCTAGCCAGCTTTCTATCCAACTTATAGTCCATTCGTCCAATCCATACTTTAACTTACTGGCAAGAGTACTGTGGGAGACAGTATCAAAAGCTTTGCTAAAGTCAAGGTATAACATGTCCACTGCTTTCCCCATATCCAGTTATTGCATCATAGAAGGCAATCACCTTGGTCAGGGATGACTTGCCCTTGGTGAATCATAGAATATCAGGGTTGGACCTTTAATGAGCTACTTATTTATAACTGTTAAATGTACACATTTCCCAGCAGATTTCACTCTTTTTAGGTGTCATTTCAAGAAACATGTTTAGAAATCCTTAACAGTGTCCTTGCTGTAATATTGCAAGAATTCAGATTAACTCCAGGTCCCACCAACTATTTCAGGCATCCTTCTGGTTCACAAAGTAAATTTGTCTCTCTTGAGTCAGCATCACTGTGCTTGGCTCTAGATCTCATCTCTCAATAAGTTCCTTATGCCTCTAGTCTTGCTGGAATTGAGCTGAAAAATTTTAGTTTTTAATTATTGCTTAAAACAGGGGTCAATAACCTATGGCACGCGTGAGCTGATTTACTGTGGCATGCTGCTGCTGTCCTGGGGTCCTGGCTGCCGGCACTGCTCAGCCCACTGCTGGCCTGGATGGACAGAACCCCAGACAGGCAACGGGCTGAGCAGGGCCAGTGGCCAGGACCCTGGCTGGCAGGGGCCGGTGGAGGGAACCCCAGCCTTCTCAGCCTGCTGCCAGCCTAGGGTCCCAGCCGCCAGTCCATTCAGCCCACTGCCAGCCCTTGTAAATGTAAAATGTATTACTGGCATGTGAAACCTTAAATTACCATGAATAAATGAAGACTTGGCACACCACTTCTGAACAGTTGCAGACCCCTGATTTAAAACATCCCTATCTGGTTAATACAGTGAAAGAAGCTGTGGAATAGGAAAAGGAGGTGGTGGAGGGGGAGTCTATACTATGTTTGGAAAAGGTATGGAAAAGCATTTTGGAAATATGAAAAGGAGACTGTGGGTACGTCTACACTATCAGATGGATCGGCAGGTAGTGATCGATCTATCGGGGATCAATTTATCGCATCTAGTGTAGACACGATAAAACGATCCCCGATCGCTCTGCTGTCAACTCCTGTACTCCATCGCGGCGAGAGGGGGAAGTGGAGTTGACGGTGGAGTGGCAGCAGTCAACCCCATGCTGTGAGGACGCGAGGTAAGTCAACCTAAGATATGTTGACTTCAGCTACACTGCCCTCACAGGGGGAAGGAATAGCTCAGTGGTTTGAGCATTAGCCTGCTAAATCCAGGGTTGTGAGCTCAGGCCTAGAGGGGACCATTTAGGGATCTGGGGCAAAAATCTGTGTGGGGATTGGTCCTGCTTTGAGCAGGCAGTTAGACTAGATGACCTCCTGAGGTCCCTTCCAACTTTGACATTCTATGATTTTAGGTCAATCCCCCCTCCTAGTGTAGACCAGGCCTGTATGTGAAAGCTCACACTATGAGTAAGGGTCAAAAAGGGAATTCTTTTTTCTTCATGAATTCTGGGGTGTGTGTGTGTGTGTTGTTGGGTTTTCTTTTTTGTCTTCTTTCTCTGATGCATCAGAGATGGCCACAACTGGAGATGAAACACTTGACAGGGTAGGATGACGCTCTGAGAAGGTACTGAGAATTCTCTCTCAGATGCTTTGTCAGTGGGTCTTGCTCATATGCTCAGTGTCTAACTTGTTGACAGATCTGGGGTCAGGAAGGAATTTTCCCCCAGGTCAGTCTGGTTTTTTCACCTTTCTTTGCAACATGGGGCATCTGGGTATATCTCACCTAAGAGATTTTCCTGTTCAACACAGTGTGATCCTACAATAGGATTTTATCAGCAGTATGTAGCTAGAGAGAACAATATATAACCCAAATTGTAGCAGTTATGGGTATAGACCAGGGGTCAGCAACCTTTCAGGAGCGGTGTGCCAAGTCTTCATTTATTCACTCTAATTTAAGGTTTCGCGTGCCAGTAATACATTTTAACATTTTTTAGAAGGTCTCTCTCTATAAGTCTATATATTATATAACTAAACTAGTGTTGTATTGTAAAATAAACAGGGTTTTCAAAATGTTTAGGAAGCTTCATTTTTAAATGAATTAAAATGTTTGATCTTACGCGCTTGCCGGGCCGCTCAGCCCACTGTGGTCTGGGGTTTCTGTTCACCTAGGCTGGCAGCGGCTGAGCTGGGGGACTGTGGCCCGGGACCTGGCTGGCAAGGGTCCGTCAGCAGAACCCCAGACCAGCAGTGGGGCTTGCGGGGCTTGCGGCCAGACCCAGAGCCCAAGGGGCAGAGGGCTGGAGTCAGGGCTTGGGGCTTGGTATGTGAGAGGGTGTAGGTGTCAGAGGCAGAGGGGGCACTGGGTATGGGTTGGTGAATGGTGCCAAGCAGGCTAGGGTTGCAGGTGGAGGCAGGGAATGAAGGAGCAGTAGAGGGCTGTTGTATGTATGAGGGAGGATACGGGTTCAGGGCAGAGGGCTGCTGTGTGTGTGGTGGGGGTGGGGATTCATGGTCAGGGATGAGTGCTGTGGTGAGCTGCCCCCCTTAAAAAACTCTCAACCCCGCTGCTCTTGCTCCGACTAGCCCCTCCTGGACCCCTGCCCCAACTTGCCCCCCAGGACCCCACCCCCATTCTAAGCCTCCCTGTTTCCATTTGTCCACCTGACTTGCACTCTACCTTCTACCTGTCCCCTGACATGCCCGATCCACATCCACACCCCCATTCCCCAAGCAGACCCGGTGACTCCCGTGCCTGTCCACCACTCCCACCCGACAGGACCCCGAGAACTCCCAACCCATCCACCCCCCACTCCCTGCCTGCCCCAACCCCTTCCACACCCCCTGCTCCTGACAAGACCCCCGGCAACTCCAATAGCATACACCCCCCAGCGCTTGTCCCTGCCCACCCCTCCAGGACCCCATCTAACTCCCCCAAGACCCTCTTGCTCCGGTCCCCTGACTTGCCCCTGACCCTATTCACCCCCGCCCCTCACAAACCCCGGGGACTGCGATGCGCCATCCCCCCGCCATCCTTAATCACCCTCCCGGGATCCCACGCCCCCATCCAACCCACCCTGCTCCCTGTCCCCTAACTGCCCCCACCCCTTATCCAACCCCCCCAGCCCTGGGCCCCTTACCATGACGCTCCACACAGAGCTAGATACGCTGCTCCGTGGGAGCACGCAGCCCCGCCCCTCTGGTTGAGCAGGGAGCATGTCTGCCTCCCCGTGGAGCAAAATGCTGCCCTGCAGGAGCGCGCAGCCCCAACCCCCAGAGCGCTGCGTGCAGCAGCCAGGCTCCAGGGGAGAGGAAAAGGTGGGGGAAGGGCCGGCAGCTTGCTGCGCTTGGCCCTGCTTTCCGACCCGGGAGCGCGGACCCCACAGCTTGCCGTGCCGGGAGAGTGGGGCCATTTGCCCACCCCATGTGCACGGCTATGTTTCTGCTCCCTGCCCCCGTGGGAGAAGTGGAGGGCAGAAGAGAGTGCGCGGGGGTGAGCAGGATTTTTAGTGGCATGCTGGAGTCCCGGCAGGCTCCAGCGTGCCATTAAAAATTGACTTGCGTGCTGTCTTTGGCACCCATGCCATAGGTTGCCGACCCCTGGTATAGACTATTTGCTGATTGTCTGAGGCACTGCAGTTTAAGAAAGCATCCCTGACAACAATATCAGAAGAGGTTTTCATCTCACTAGTTGGAAGTACTTAATGAAGGAATGCACTGTGCACCACATTGGGCCACCTTTGCAGATCTTTTCTAAACACCAAGAGGCCACTGCTGCTCTTCAGGAGCTTGGCCTAAGAAAAGGTGAAGACAAGCTCTTTATCTTATCTGTCTCAGATATACCCCACCTGACCCACTCAGATGTGCATTTTTGTGTTTTAGAGCCAGGTGCAGAAAGGGAAGCCAAGCATCAAGTGACTCAGACCCAACAGCCAGCCAAACTAGTCAGCACAGATCCTGACAAATTAACCAGAAATTTCCTTTCCAGGTTTTGTTTTAGCTTAGAAAGGTTTTTGTACAAAGGTATTTCACCATCTACAGATGCAGACATAGTCTTCTAGTTGCATTTACAGAAGCACCTGTGTGGGTTGGATGCCCAACTCTCAACGGAAGCCGGGTGCTTTTGTAAGTTCCATTAGCCACCCGTCTGCATCTTTATGTGCTACAATACCTTTGTATGTGTTACAGGGCTTTCCCTTCACCTTATCCCCTGGTTCTTGTCACACAGACAGAAAGCAGAAGACCAGAAGTCTGAAGTGCAGGCAATGCAATGTTTATTGGGGTTAATTCCAAGCAAATACATCCATAGCTGTACACACTGGCAGAGTCTGTTTCCCAGAGTTCCGTTCCCAGCTCTGACACCACAGAGCCTTGCCAGTGTCTCCATTCCCCATTCTCATTTCCCATTCCCAGGGGCAGCTCCAGGCACCAGCACACCAAGTGCATGCCTGGGGCGGCAAGCCACAGGGGGGCGCTCTGCCAGTCACTGCGAGGGCGGCAGGTAGGCTGCCTTCGGCGGCATGCTTGCGGAGGGTCCGCTGGTCCCACGGCTTTGGTGGACCTCCCACAGCCTGCTGCCGAATCCGCGAGACTGAGGACCTCCCACAGGCAAGCCGCCGAAGGCAGCCTGCCTGCCGTATTTGGGGCGGCAAAATACCTAGAGCCGCGCCTACCCATTCCCCATTCTTATTCCCTCCTCCTCCTTCTTAGCAGGCCCAAATATACCTGCAATGCATGCCCACATTCCCACCCCTTACAACTTAAGGTCATGTTCCATTTTGGGTCTGGAGTCTTTGTCCCACCTCTTTTGTACCCCATGGGAGGGGTAAGGAGTGAGGTTGTGCTGCGGTCAGGGACAGGCATTTCTTTGGTCTTTTATTGTTTTATACCTTTCCCCCCAAATCACTTTGCCTCTCCAGACTGGTTGCTTGGCTTTGCCTTGAGATAGGGGCTGAGACAATCTTAAATTGTGCTCTTGAGTAACACTTTAACCACTCTTATTTGTTCCCATTGTACTAACAAATCCATCTGACTAGGCAGAAGCAACATACACAGTCTTTGTCCTTCATTTACACATATTAGTGTAAGACATAAGAGTAACCAAAAGTCAAACCCAAATTTCTATCCCAGGCTAACAAACAGACTTATATACTAACAGTATGTGTCACCCAGAGCTCCTAACACTCTTCAACAAAGAGCTCTGTCCACCCTGCACGTAGTTCTGGAGGAGCATAAAACTGGCAGGAAATTGATATATCTTGATCTGAGGAGAAGTGACTCTAATTTTCACAGGAAGAGACATTTACCCTGTGACAATATTCTACACTACTGAGCAGGGCCGGCTTTAGGAAGTGCAGGGCCCAATTCAAACAGTTTCAACGAGGCCCCAGCAGGGATGACTAAAAAAAAACATGTAAAAAAAAAAAAAACCAAACACATGGGGCTTGTACTCACCAGGCAGTGCTCCGAGTCTTCGGCAGCACTTCGGTAGCGGGTCCTTTACTCGCTCCAGGTCTTCAGCAGCACTGAAGGACCAGCCGCTGAAGTGCCACCGAAGACCCAGAGCAAGCGAAGGACTCGCCGCCAAAGTGCCGCCGAAGACCTGGAGTGCCGCCAGTTGAGTAAAAATTAAAAAGGCACCTCTAGCCAGGGAAGGGATTCTCACTGGGCGCGGGACCCTCTTAGGTTAGGAGCCCGATTTGGGGGAATTGGTGGAATAGGCCTAAAGCCAACCCTGCTACTGAGTTTTCTTTTATTGCACAAAATTACTAAGGACAAACATGCGGTCCGATGGCTGCTCATTGGAGCACTGCAGAAAAAGGTGCATTCTGATAGGCCTATTGCAAGACTACCAGCCAGTGGTATCATAAAAGTATTTTATAGAAAGTAGACAGGATATTGATACACATTTTTTGGTTTGATCAACTTCACTTTGTCTTGACGTATATTTATGGCATTTCTTCTTTCAACCAATATTTGCTTAAGCAAATTTCACTGCACAGGAACTTCACAGACTTTGAATAGACTTATTCACAAACTCAGCATGTGACATGGTTATAGAGCAGCCCCTTGTTAACTCCATTTCTTATTGAGAAGACTGGGTATAGGTTTTCACACTCCCTTTCATACAGCGAGGTCTAACCTGAAAGGGCTGATTTCCCATTATTTTCTTTTATGGCTGATTGCCAGGCTTACACTGAACTCCCATCGCCTGTGATTTGGCAAGAACAGCAATTTTCTTAGCAGGTGTCTTTCAGGATATTTCTGCAGAGCAATCAGACTTTCATCAATAGATCAGGTTGTTCCATGACAGTTACAACAGGGAGACCATTGAGATGGACTTGAGTCCAAGGAGGACCCAACAAAGCAGGAGGCAAACCTGGAAATCTGAGAGCAAAGCTGAAGAAGGCCAGCAGAACACACATCTTCATGGTCTCCTGTCAGTGGCATCTCATTTACATGTCGTAAGTAGGCAGAGCCTGTGAGCAGAACTTATTCTGTAAGGCAGAGGTAGGAACAGATACCAAATATGGGGGTGGCACAGATGGGATGTGTTGTAAGTGGCCCTATGCTGCTGGTATGGGATAGCAGTTATTTTTGGGAAGTTCTCTGGCCTTTGACCTACAAGAGGTCAGACTTCATCATCACAATGGTCCCTTCTGGCCCTGGAATCTATAAAATCTTAGAAGTTACACCCAAGTTTAACTGTAAGAATGGGGAGGAATGAGAGCAACATGATTAAATTAATAGACTTCAAAAAAACCTAACTAAGCTTTGAGTAGCATTATGAAGAGTAGTGATGTGACCAATTTTTGAATCATACATGGATTCTGCTATTTCCCCAGTGTTTGTATCCTGTCAAACAGAACACTGAGAAAAAGTTCAGACATTGCAGGGTGACATGATTGATGTATTACTTATCCCCTTTACCCACACAAACTACATTCAAAACCAATCAAGTATACATAATTAATATTGCCAATACATCAATTACATTCTCTGTCTTGAGTTATGCAGGTAGTCAGACTGGGTGATTGTGACGTTCCCCTGGTATTATGTGGACTGGTGATCTGCTAGGTCACTCCAATCCTTGACTCTGGAAGCCAGGCTTATCCTGCTCTGCTGTGAGAACCCTCAGTCCTGAGCTGTTCATGCACAGCCGCTAGCATGTAAGCTGCTCCTTGGATTGTGCAATCAAATGACACTAGCCAATATCTCTGGTCCCAGACACAACTCTAGGAACCCCCGTCTTGCAGCGTCCAGTTATGCCCGCTGGATGCTGCAAGCTTATATGAGTTCGTCAATTTAACAAAGAAATTGATAGGTACTAGGCTTGTTATCCCAAGGGGAGTCTCTGGCATACTTCAAATCAAATGCACTGCTTCAGATAGAATAAACAAACAGATTTATTAACTACAAAATATAGATTTTAAGTGAGGATAAGTCAAAACACAAGAAGTCAGATTTGGTCAATGAAATGAAAGCAAAATGCATTCTAAGTTGATCTTAACACGTTCAGTGCCCTTACAAACTTAGATGCTTCCCCTCAGAGGCTAGCTGCTCCCCTTTGATCAGTACTTCAGTTTCTTGGTGGTGGTGTCTGTAGATGGAGGTGGGAGAGAGAGCAAGAACATGGCAAATGTCTCTCTCTTTTATCATGTTCTTTCTTCCCTCTTGGTTTTGCCCCCCACTTCAGAGTCAGGTGAGCATTACTTCATCGTAGTCTCAAACTGACCAAGGGAAGCGGGGTGACTCAATTCCAACAGATCCTTTGTTGCTGTCTAGGCCAGTGTCCTTTGTTCCTGTGAGGCTGGGCTGGGTTTATTCCGTACATGCCCTGATGAGGTGAGAACTGTTCCTCTGCTCTTGGAGAGTTTTGCCTGGTCTTATTTTAAGCCATGAAGACACATTTTCAGCCTCATAACTATATACATGACATTACAACCTACAACACTACTAAAACAATAATGTTCAGTGCATCATGAGCCTTCTGAAGACACCCAACATGACAAACTTTGCATTGGATACCACACAATCATATTATAAGGATGAACATGGGGGTGCAGGGTGTTCCCACGAGGTACAGAATGTCACACCTGCCCCTTTAGTTTACTGCAAGAGGGTTAGTCACTGATTATCTCGAAGGCGTGTTTGTGTTGTAGTTCTCTTGACATCCAGCCATTAAAGACATGAGGCAGTGTGCCTCAGTTTCCCCCTCATCCAGCAAACCAGGTTTGTTATGGTTTCTCTGCTGTGGTAAGCTTTAAGTCTGTTTCTGGGTATTAATTTAAAAAGTAGCATTATCATAAGGTTTAACATCCATGTCAAAATTCTTATCCCCAAAACTCAACATTAATACTGATATTTTTATCACAGATGTGTGTTTACAAGTACCTTTATATCACATCACACTCTCTGTAGGGTAGTTTGAGGTTAGTTTATTCATTACCCATGGTGTCCTTTGACTGTCTCCCATGTAATCAGTCACTGGCTCTTCTTTCCCTCCAGTGTTCCCCGCTGTGTGGGCTCTTCATTTAGTCATGTTTCTGGAATTTTGGTGCCTCAGGGTCTGGCAAGATAGGTGTTCAGGGGGATCCTGCACATTGGTTGGCCCTTTGGGGAGCGGTCTCTCAACCCCAGGACTGTACATATATAGAAAATCCAGTTCCCCTTTTGGGGTTACCCAATGTTTCCCCCTCCCAGCACTGAGTCCTTTCTTGCCCCCTTTTGCTAGAGGACTATGATCTGTGTTCTGTAGGCTAGATGTGTTCACCCTTTGATCAGATGCACCTTTTCCCAGCAGCTTTCCCATAACTGCTTTCTGTGTCTCACCAGCCTGGGGGAAGACACCCCCTTCTCCGTCAGTTGGGCCATTGTATTCTCACAAACTACCACCTGACAACTTTCTGGTCTCAACACCTCTTATCACCAGCAGGGCCGGCTCTAGCAATTTCGCTGCCCCAAGCACGGCGGCACGCCACAGGGGGCGCTCTGACGCTCCCGCGGCTCCGGTGGACCTCCCGCAGGCGTTTCTGTGGATGGTCAGCTGGTCCCGCGGCTCCGGTGGACCTGCTGCAGGCGTTTCTGCAGAGGGTCCGATGGTCCCGCAGCTCCGGTGGACCTGCTGCAGGTGTGTCTGCGGGAGGTCCACCGGAGCCGCGGGACCAGCGGACCGTCCGCAGCCACTCCTGAGGCAGCTCCACCAGAGCCGCCTGCTGCCCTCCCAGCAACCGGCAGAGCGCCCCCTGCGGCGTGCCACCCCAAGCACGCGCTTGGCGCGCTGTGGCCTGGAGCCGGCCCTGATCACCGGCATTGGAGCTGCACCTCGATTTAAAGAGACACAGTTACTTTCCAAAAACTTATCAGAAATAGCATTCTGAAAAATTGGAACCTGGACTGGGGTACCCTCCACCACCCCTTTCTCTGTCTCTGAGAAGTCAGCTGTGTGACTGTTCTCCTCCAGGAGGTCAGTTACATAGTTCCTTCTCAAAACCTGGGTCACAGACTGAGTGCCTGGGTGCACAGTTACTGGCCCAGCCATCTTCCTAGTGTCCTGGGCATCTTGCCCCAAGAGACTAGTGAGGAGACATTCCAGTACCCCCACTATTCCTTCCCCAGTTTCCTCCTCTGGGCCCCCTCCTAAGACACATTTCTCTGTGCTTTCTAGGAAGGGTTCTGTCTCTTGTTCACTGCAGAACTCTTCCAGCTAACAAGTGGGACAGTTTCCTTCATCACTGACAACACCTCTCCTGCCCCTGCACCTGAGGGCATCTTGCCTTCTTCTGGAAAGGGGCTAGTCTCAGCCCCTCCCGTACTTGGAAGCACCCTGCTTCCTTGTGTTACAGAGTCACAGGAATCTTCACCCACCTCAGTAGTTCCTGAGATTCCCTGCTCCTTCTCTGGGCTCTCCTCTGGGACACATTTCTCTATGCTCCCTAGAGCTGGATTTGCCTGTGGTTCAGCTGCAACCTTCTGGCAGCTAACAACCTGGACAGTTCTCTCCCGGGCAGGCATTACACCCCCATCCCTTCCTGATGTGGTGTTGCCTCCAGCTGCAGTGTAGGAATTGGTCTCAATCACCCTCCCACCTGGAAGCATATGGCTTTCCCCTGCTGCAGAAGAATCAAGGAGAGACTCTCCCATTCTCTCAGCAGTTCCTGAGATGTTACCCTTTCCCTTGGGGGTCCCGGCATAGAACTCCCTCCTGCTGCAGGCAAACACTCTGCTTAACTGGAGAGATCTGGGCCCTTTATCTCTCTGCTCCAAGTATTCCCTGCCATTAATTTCGACAACCTTAATATGCTCCATGTCTGATTCTGCAGAGGCTAATCTCACAAAACCAATATGATAGATTTGGATTGCTTGGGGGGTTTCTGTGTTGAGGACAGCAGAACTAACATGAGCTATTGGTTGCCTGCTTCCTCCTAGCACAGAGCATTTATTCCTCAGATGACAGGTGGAATTATACTGATAGCACTTTTGGGGCTCTTCTGCTTTTACAGGAGATTTGGGATAGAAGTTACCACGAGAGGGATGTTCTGGGGTAAGAGAATGTTTAGGCTTCCCCAACCCCCTTCTTTCATCCCAGGGGCAAAATGGGATCCTCCCTTCCCACCAGTTTTAAATCCCTGTTTCTGTGGCCTCCTCTCAATAGACACCCGAGACTGTTCAAAGGCATTGGCTAAAAAAGCCATCTCATCCACACACTTTACATCTTTATCCCATAGACACTGCTTTACTTCGGCCTTACATATGCTTAGGAAATGCTCTTGAACAAGATCCAACGTTCCCTCAAAACTTGCTACCTCTTTACTCCTCACCCATTTTCCTAACAAATCTTTCATTTTGTTCACATATTCCCTGTTACTCATACCAATATCCCTCTTAAGATTCTTAAATTTAACTCTATATGTTTTGGGGGTAATCTGAAAACTTTGCAAAACAGTATAGTTAAATTTACAATAGTCTAAAGCATCTTCAATAGGCTTTCCATTGAATACATTTTGAGCTTTACCAGTTAATTTTCCAATCAGGGTAGGAACTCACATCATCAGGGATTTCATGTATTACACATAACCTTTCAAAGGTAGTCAGATATTCAGCAATATTGTCCTCCTCATTATATACAGGACATAAGTGTTCCCACTTGTGGATTTTTGGAGTGATGGGAGTCGTTGGGATCTGGGGCCTCTGGTTCTTCTTCTCTAGCATTTCCAGATGGCGTTCTCTCTCTCTCTCTCTTTTTTCTCCAGTTCTTTCAGTTGCAATAATCTCTGGTGCTCCCTCTCCTTTTCTGCAACCTGCAGCCTAAAAAGCTCCAACTTGGCAATCGTGTCACTGCTTTCACTCATTTTCCTGCTTTTCTGTTCTTACTTCCCTTTCCCGAAATAAGCAAACAGAAAATAACAAAACTGTGACCTCCTCCTACTGTTCTTAGCCACTGCACTTAAGACTCACTTAAAATCACAAATATCAGTGCTTAAAATGTGAACTCCACTTGGAGTAACAAGTTGCACACAGACCCTGCTCACTGTGCCACTGTGACATTCCCCTCTGGTTTTATCCAGACTGGTGATCTGCTAGGTCACTCCAATCCTTGACTCTGGAAGCCAGCCTTACTCTGTTCTGCCATAAGAACCCTCCACTCCTGGGCTGTTCACACACAGCCTCTGGTATGTAAGCTGCTCCTTACGTTGTGCAACTGAATGACACTAGCCAATATTTCTGATCCCAGACACAGCCCTAGGAACCTCCCTCTTGCCGTGTCCATTTATGCCTGCTGGATGCTGCAAGCTTATATGAGTTCATCAATTTAACAAAAAAATTGATATGTACCAGGCTTGTTATCCCAAGGGGAGTCTCTGACATGCTTCAAACCAAATGCACTGCTTCAGGTAGAATAAACAAACAGATTTATTAACTTCTGTGACAAAGTTCCCCTCTACCTTGGTGTGTCCTACGCTTATTGGCGGATTTGCTCGCCTCAGAGATCTTCCCCTCTGGTGGAACCCACAGTCTGTGTCTGATCAGAAGTTGGGAGGTTTGGGGGGAACCCCGGGCCCATCCTTTACTTTGGGTTCCAGCCCAGGGCCCTGTGGATTGCAGCTGCCTATAGCGCCTCCTGTAACAGCTGCATGACAGCTACAACTTCCTGGGCTACTTCCCCATGCCTCCTCCAAACACCTTCTTTATCCTCACCACAGGACCTTCCTCCTAGTGTCTGATAACACTTGTACTCCTCAGTCCTCTGGCAGCACACCCTCTCACTCTCAGCTCCTTGCGCCTCTTGCTCCCAGCTCCTCATACATGCACCACAAACTGAAGTGAGCTCCTTTTTAAAACCAGATGCCCTGATTAGCCTGGCTTAATTGATTCTGCCAGCTTCTTGATTGGCTGCAGGTGTTCTAATCAGCCTGTCTGCCTTAATTGTTTCCAGAAAGCTCCTGATTGTTCTGGAAACTTCCTTGTTACCTTACCCAGGGAAAGGTGACCTACTTAACCTGGGGCTAATATATCTGCCTTCGATCACTCTCCTGTAGCCATCTGGCCTGATTCTGTCACATAGATTTTAAGTGATTATAAGTCAAAACGCAAGAAGTCAAATTTGGTCAAATGAAATAAAAGCAAAACAGATTCTAAGCTGATCTTAACACTTCCAGAGCCCTTGCAAACTTAGATGCTGGCTGGTTGCCCTTCAGCCACTCTCTTTCATTTGATCAGCGCTTCAGTTGCTTGGTGGTGATGTCTGTAGATGGAGGTGGAAGAGAGCAAGATCATGGCAAATGTCTCTTCCTTTTATCATGTCCTTTCTCCCCTCTTGGAGTCAGCATTAGGGTTCTGCCTTCTAGTGAGGTGCTGAGGAATGTGCTGCACGTACTGTGATACTGTGCATGTGTGTAGCTTGCTACAATATGTGCTGGAGGTATATGAGTTGTTTCTAGAAGAGAGGGGGCATACCCTCAGTGAAAGTGGGAGCTTAAGAATGTTAAAGAAGGATCCAGAGTTGGACAGATCTTTATTTTCTGGGACAGGGAGGTCTTTGTTCCCCATAATCAAGCTATGATAGTTTGGGGAATATGTCTGTGTCAATTTACAAATTCCTTTCTGTTTTGTTAAATAACATTTCTGATTGTAACCTTCAGTATGGATTAGATCCTGATCCTGCAGCAGGAACAGACTGTGGCTGGGAAACTGAAACAAAATAACTAATCCAGGGGCCAACTACACCTAATAATCCTATGTTAGTAGAACAATGGTGGTGTATCAATAGAGCCACTTACTTTTAATAACTCTGCACAGCAGCCCACAGGTGGGGTGGAGTGAGCTGAAGTGGTGTTGGGAGGGGAAGGTTGAGAAAATCCCAGTGGAAGATGAGAAAGAGACAAGGTGTCAGAGCCTACTTTTAACAGTGAAATTCTCTCTGACCAAGGAAGCCATTTCATCCCTGGAAGGAGACTTCCCATTGGGAGCAGTGGGGGAGGAGGAGTTTGCCTTGTCCCAAGGGTACTGACAAGTCACAAGGACTTTCAGGAATGGGAAGGCTCAGAAAGAGGACAGCATTCAGGTATGTTTTATTTTGCCTAGATCTGTAAAACTCCTGTGCTGTCCATGAGCAAAGCATTGGTGGGTCAGAGGAATCCCTTCCAAGCCCCTGTGTTCCTTGCTATAACAGCCACATGTCTCACTATAAACCAGAGTGCCCAAGAAGGTGGACCTCTGAGGGGAGTGTACATAAGTGACTGGGGAGGCTAAGCCGGTTCAGCACTTGTTTCAGGCCTTATGGCAACTGGACTATGCAGTCCCATATCCCATGGAGGGTGCCAAAGAAAGAGTCTGCACCCCAGGACTGTGTCCTGGAGGCCAGAACTAGAAATAGTATTGGGATGCTGCTCACACTTAATTAGCTTAGAAGCATGTGAGAGCCAAAGGTTGGGTCCAATACAGTAGGCTGGGGACCATCCAGAGGGGCTCAGCCATGGCTGTAACATAAGTTTATCTGCTTTTTCTCTGTGGGAATAACCATCTTGAAGTCAATCCAATGCTGAGCCTAAGTAGACTGGCAATGTTCTTAGTTATTCACTCTGTATCTCTAAGAAGGCATGTAGGTTACGCAACCCATTACAGAATTAGGCAGAGATTCTTCTGCAAAGCCCTTTAGGCATTTCACTGAGAAAAAAAATGAATATATTCCTGTGATTCCTGAGTTTTGCCTCATGACTGTGCTAATAATGCACTGTTCAGTCTAGTTTTTCTTGCTTTATTCTGTGGCAGTTTATTTAGTCTACACCTCATTTCTAAGAAATTGGGATTTTCAATCCCAGTTCCAGGGACTTATTAAACTATACAACACATTACACCAACCATTGACAATGTAATGCATGTATAAATCAGGTGGAAACAGTATTGCAAATGCCTAAAGGACTAATTACTGAGGCTACATGTTATGTATGTCATTATCAAAACAGATCTAGACCTTGGAGTGACTCAGCTGTGGAAATCAAAGGTAACTCTATGGCTCAGATGTACTGTTCTCCTAACAGTTGGACTTAGATCGCTCCATAAGGACATTTAACAAGCATGTGACTGAGGAAAGCAGGGCTTCTGTGGCTTGAGCTCTTTTTGGCCTGTTTCAGTGTCACAGCACTGCCATTGCTTCATCTTCTCAAACGGGTTGGCTCACCATATGCAAGCAGGTCACTAAGGGATAGGCAAGGGGCCGCAGCACTATTGCCAAAACCCAAAGCCAGCTAGGACTCAGGAAGAGGGAGCTAAGGGGAGGGCAGGAGAAGCTCTTCTCCCTCCTCGTGCCGCTGCTGCTGTCCTGTCCTCCATCACACTGTGCTGTGCTCTACTGCCCTGACCCTGGAGCTCTAGCTGCATGCAGCACTCAGCTAGCTCTATTAGCATTCTTAAGTGAGCTTAAGAGACAGTGTGGGCAGATGCATCACTCCCACTTACTACCCAGCCGTACCCATTCTCAGCACCTTTCCAATCCCCCAGCAATCCCACCATCCATCAGCAGTACCTCCCACCCTCCAGCCCAGCCCCTCAACCTACCCGCACCAGAACAACAGTCTCCCTCTGCCCAGCCCTTCTTCAGCCGGACACTCTCCCCCTCAAACCAGCCAGGATTTACTGCTGTTATCCCAATCCCACAGCCCCTTGCAGCCACCAAGGATGTGGCCACAAAATCTCCTAGGATTGGATTCAGGACAAGAGACCACGGCTGGTTTTGAGGAGACCTCAGTGAAGAAAGCATGGGACCTCCTTAGGGGTATCTAAACTAGAGCAGTCCTACAGCAGTCCTGAACTGGGAGAGCACTTTTGCCTCCACTCAGTTGTTCTGCCCTTTGAAACTCCCAAGCCAAACTGTAGAAAGCAGGTGAATGCTTAGTGAAGGTATCCCCACATCCCCAAAGGGAATGGTGAGGTGACATGAAGAAAAGCCACTAATTTAGGGAAATCAGAGCACACCCATTTAAGGTGCTGGTTTACACACAGCACAACCCACATACCTTAACTCTACCCCCACAGGAATGTCAAGAGGAACTGGGAACACCATGGTACCTTAACACTCCCTAATAAAAGAGGCCATTTCCTCTGTGACCATCACATCTCCAGTTCAAGACACCTACTCGTGCAGTCACACATGTCCCTCAGTGTGGCCCACACAGAAGCACTGATACAGGAAGAAATTGCTGCTCGTGGCCCAAAGATGCCATTCCTTTCTTCCAGTTGCAGTCACAGTTAATGGGGCTTACAACATGCTAGGGGATTTCCCACAATTAGTGTCCTGCAAATACTTCCAAGTCTCCAAAGATTGATCTAGCATCATGCTGGTATCTCTGCATGGCCAGAGTTAAGGTTGTGTTGGTGAGTTGTGTATGAAGCAGCATCTTAATGGGGCACTTTGGGGGTTTCCTGAGTTTGTGATTTAGTTTTCCCCCTTCATGATGTTTTTTGTAAGTAACATGTCTGAATCACATTGCCTCTAACTGGACTTGCTGATGTCAAGGGGGGGCCTGGATTGTAACCCAGAGCAGAATTCACAATGTTAACTGTCATGTTGATCTACAACATAGGCATTTCTTGACCACCTTCTGTTTCATTCATTCCCCATTTTCCTCACAATGAGAAATTATGGGTCAGGAGCAGAGAATGGCTATTGCCAATTCTTCTAAAGTGGAATGCAAACTAAGGATGGCTGGGCAGGGATGTGAATGAACTGACCTTGTTAGGTGCCAAAATTCTTTCTCTGCTTATTGGTACTACTAGATGTCATTCACACAAGGTCAGATTGCAACCAATCTGTCCCATTTTAGTAAATCTGAGAATACAGAAAGCCAAAATGCATTTCCTTCACTGTTCCTCTGATTCTCACAGTGAGGATCCAGTACTCTGGGCAGAAGGCATAATGCTGGGATATTTCTGCCCAACCCTAATGAATGGAGGCAGACTGAACACTCCCCCAGCTGGAATGTTCATCAACTCAATCATTCCCTCTCCAGATCAAAACTGCCAAAGTGGGGAGACACAAACTAGAACAATAATTGCAGTTTGGAAATGCAGGAACAAACACAGCCACTGTGTAGATGTGACTACTGGGATGCTCTAGCCCCATCTGACAAGAGACGCCTCTTTTCCTGACTTGAAAGAAAGTGACAGAGACTCCTATGATAAACCAAACCTCTATAGAATACTGCGTGTTTATTAATAGGCCTGTTTTCCCCCTTTTCCTCCTTGTATTTCTAAAAGCCTTTCTGTTATCCATAAAGCACTATGGCACCTTTAAACTTACTCTGCTGCTTGTCTGCGCTGGACAGTGGCGAGTTGCACAGTAGGACACCCATTCTTGATGAGTAGATGCACTGCTGACAAGGATGTGCACAAGTGATATACTAACTGCAGTGGCTGTATGCTGATATAATTTAGGTCAACATAACTTTGTAGTGTAAACATGGCCTAAATTGTGACAAGTTGGAGGTTACTCAGTTTCCTTAGCTGATCAGGAATTGTTTCAATGGTTCAAGAGCACGAGGGCTCTGGAGGATAATCCAGAAAGTATGGTCTTGTGGAGAAGGCACTAATCCAAAACTCAGGACATCTAGGTTCAATTCTCATCCACCCCACAGACCTCCTGCATGAACTCGGGCAAGTCTCTGTGGGGATAATTCCCTTTGTCTGTCTTATCCATTTAGAGTGCAAGCTCTTTGGGGCAGGGTCTGTCTTTCATTAGATATTTGTACAGTAATCTGGACGGGGCCCCAAAGAACTGCTGTAATATATTTCTTATGCCCTGCTTAGTAGGAGATTTTTGTAATGCATTCAGCCTTTGAGAGGGCACAACAATTCCCAACACACCTGACCTGTTCCAGAGAGGAAAATGTGAAAGCCAGACTCAGAACTCCGCATAATAATTCACTCTGACACCCATCCACTACCTCAGCAGCGTGAGCTATACCACCACAGCCCAAAGATTCCAAAAGCCAAACACCACTTTCTGTGCAATGCTGGCCCAGTGAGAGTGAGAGCAAAACAGTCCTTATGCCGTGGATCCCAGAGCTTAGTGCTCATAGTCCCGATCATTTCAGATAGTGGATAGCAGCTCCAGCTCCTAGCAGCAGGTTCCACATAGAGAGGTAAATGTGCTGTTAGAAATGGGCTGCTCCACACCATGCAAGGACAACCTTCCGGTAAAGCTGGTTCACTCAGACAAGGTAACAATCACACGCTCCCTTTCTGGCTTTAGTAGCTACGGTGACAACCACCATGATGAAGTCAAACAATCACCAAGAAGGGATCATTTACTGCTAAGGTAATTTCATTCAGAAACAAGGAGAATGGAAGGTTCTGACCTTGTTCAGTCACCATCAGGTTTGTGATTGAAATGTGTTGCTTTATGGCTAGCCATGCTGAACGGAGTCTGTGTGTGTGGGCAGCAGTGACTAACTCAAGCGGTTAATCAAAACGCTACATATAAAGTTGACACTTTTCTGTTTTCTGCAGGCATAATAGGAATCCTACTGAATCCTGATTGAGGAAGGGAAGGAAGTTTGGACCCCTGTTAACTGGTTAATAGGAGGTAACAAATTAACTTGTTAAGTATTGTTACTAGTGCAGTTAGAAAGCGGGGCAGCACGTGGACCCAGGAGTAGCTCTGTGCTTGGATAAAACAAGGAGGCTTAAAAGTCATGCTGGGCAGTAGGGTGAGCTCATGCTGAAAATTAAAGAATCTGAAACAGAGACTGGGTGCAGGAAGGAACCCAGGATATTGTGGAGAAAGGCAGACAATGATACAGGTCCTGGAAGCAACACAGAATGATGGAACCACGATGAAAGAAAACCAGAGCCAAGTCCAATGCCAGGGGATTTTACTGTGGGAAGAACATCTGGAGAGGCTGTAAATTAACCACATTTTTGCATCTCAATCATTCTCTTGCCATGTGAGTCAGATTAGTCTGCTTAATTAGAAAAAGTAAACTCTGGAGTATTGCAAGTCAATCTGCCTTAAAAGCAACAATTCTTTTAAAGGCTAACCTGTTTCCCCAGTCCTTTGGTGTATATGTCTCAACATTCCCCCTCCCCTGACTGTCCATGCAGCAGGAGCCAGGTGCATAGTCTCTAAAGAAGGCAGGAGGGTTAAGCGTAGCAGGTTAAGAAGCAGAAAATATTCCTGAGTAAGGGGATCTAAAAAAAAAAAAATCACACAGGCAAAGCTATGTAGCACTGTCACATGCAACTGTGTGATTCTGACTTAGTTTTATACTGCTACTCTGAATATTTACACCTGGCCCTTCACCTGATGATGGTGTAAGAGCTGCTTTCAAAGTTGTAGCTAGATATCCTACAGTGCAGTAACTTTTGCAATTTCATTACATTCTAAAACTTGACAAGCATTTCCTTAACTACACTAATTTCTCTGCGTAGGCTCAGCTCTCAATCAAAACTGAAGCAGGATATGTTATCTTCTCAGAACCACACAGGATTAAGAATCCAGAAGCAACTGCTGTTAACTATGAACATTCAATGACATTGTGTCCATACTTCGGAAAAGAACTGGCTTAACACAGGGAGAAATTTAGCAAAGCAATCACACCTCTGCTGCAATCTAGTTCTCCAGAAAGTTCTGAGAAGTGCTTTCTCTGTGAAGACTGCAGAAGAGAGAAGAAAGAAACTGACTTATGGCTCAAGATTCTCTGCTGCATCGAGCTTCCATGGGGTGCAACAGAAATGGGGAGACACTCAGGAGCTGATTTTAGTGCCCTGATTTTCCACGGGGCTCCAATCCTGGGCACAGGCCCTCCCAGCTGCTCTAACTAGCACCAGCTGCCAGCTGGGGATTGATGTAGTGCATCATGCTCTGACCACTCCCCACTGACCCTGACAAGGTGACTGTGTTTGAGCCTGTAGTGATCTATGTGACTAGAGAAGACCCAAAAGAGCCTGAAATTTTGTTTGGAGTGGAAAAGTAGTGCCTCCAATGACTGCAGCACAGAATTTGACCCAGAGACTTTGCTTATCCCTGTGAAGTCATGTGAAGGGGGCGGGGGGGCTGTGATGGGATGTACCAACCCCATACTGGACTGATGGGGGCACGCCAATCATTGTGGGCCCAGGTGGCCACACCCCCTTTCCCCTGCTGCACATGCTCCAGTTGGAGAGGCCAGATAAAAGGAGGCAGTCCAGCTCAGTTGGGGGTGGGTTATGGAAGAGGAAAGATGTACTGTGCTGTTGATAGAACCCAAAGACCTAGACTATGCTCCAGGTGATTTGCTGACTGTGGAGGCTACAGCGCTATAGACTGTTTGGCTGCTTTGCCCCTGCCTGGAGGCTGCAACCTGCTTACTGCTCTGCCCTCCCAGGAGGCTAATTCCCCAAGTATTTCTGCCTGCCCCAGCCAGGAGGCTGTAGGGCTCTGGACTGCTTGTTTAATTTTCCCCGGCTAAGAGACTACAACTCTCCAGACTGTTTGCTTGTTTTGCCTGCCCGAAGACTACAGACTATTTGGCTAAGTGACCCCATTAGGGGGCTGGGACCCACTTGGCCAAAATCACCTGCTTAACACACCCTCCAGCTCGACACAGGGCCCTGTCACACATGGTGGAGAATGCAGACAGCAGTCAAGTCTTGCTAAGAGGACTAGCCTAAGGAGAGCTACATGAGAGAACCCCACAGACACCATGGACACAGACAAGATATTAAAATGGATGCTGGAAAGCCAGCAGCAGCAGTCTACCCAACAACAACAAGCCCAGCTGCTACAGCAAATGGCCATCCAACAACAGATGGCCCAGCACCAAGAGCAGCAGCAGCAGCTGTTTAGGGAGCTAGCTGCACAGCATTAATCCCAGCAGGAACAGCTAGTTCAGCAGATGGCAGTGCTCCTGTAACTGAGGGGACCACCCAGACCAACAGAGTGAGACAGAGTTTGGAAAACACTCTTACTGGAGTACCAGTGAGGCTGGCCAAGATGGGACTCAGATTACCCAGAGGCTTTCTTGGTCACATTTGAGCAGGTTGCTATGGCAGCCCACTGTCCTCCAGAGCACTGGGCTACACTAGTGGTCCCATACCTAACCAGCCCTGCACAAATGGCCTATCGGAACTTAGACCCTGCGGAAGCCCTTGTTTATGCAAAAGTAAAGGGTGCCATATTAGACCACACTGGGATGAGCCCTTAAGTGTTCCATCAGTGGTTTCAACAGGAGAGATATTCCCTAGGGGCATGACCTTGGGTAGTGGCTCAGCGACTCTGTGATTATTGCTGGAGGTGTTTGGAGCCTGAGATGTTGACTGGGCCTCAAGTGGCTATTGTTCTGGAGCAGTTTACACAGATCCTCCCCCTAGGGGGAAGGAATGGGTCCACCACTATTGGCCGAGGGCTTTCGCTGAGGCAGTGTCCTTGATGGAAGATTACTTGGCTGCAGAGGGACCCTGACTTCCAGCTCCTAAATCAGGGAGCCCTGGGGACCGTAGGAGGGACCCAAGTGGGAAACAGGCCAAACAGGAAGAAGAGGGATCTCTGAGTAGGCCAGGGCTGTGAGGGTTGACCTCCCCCTGTCCCCCCCCGCCCCCGAATTGCATGGAGACCTAGTGTGCAACTCCAAGGGGAAGAGACCCCAGCCGGTGGGCCTGGGCCAGTGCCACAGAACTCCAAGACAGATGCATTGAAGGGTCGATGTTATAAGTGCGGCCAGGAGGGACACTTCAGACACGACTGCTCCTTCATGGCCTGCAATTATCACCAGGTCTGGGTTGCAGGTTCTTAGGCCCGGCCAAGAGGCTTACTGAAACTGATAATACCTATGCAGGTCAATGGCACTCCAGTCTTATTGACTTAGGCAGCCAGACCCTCATATGGGCCAACCTGGTGAAGTAACTGGACTGGACAGAGGCCCCTATATACCTCCAGTTCATCCACAGGGATGTACAACTGTACCCCGCTGCTAAGGTAAAGCTAGCAGTGGGTGGTCATGAGGAAACATGCCAGGTTGCCCTGGCCAAAAAAATGGCTTATCCCACAGTCCTAGGTTGAGGCTGGTGCTGGTATGGGGAGGTCATGTGAGAATGGGGGCACCGGATGCCAGCAGAAATGAACCAAAGGCCATGGGCAAGGGGACTCCTAAGCCAAAAGGAAGAAGGAGGACGAGAGGAGAGATGCTGGAAGTGGAGCATGAATGGCTGATGATTAATGGTGACTTCCTGAGAGAGCAAAGGGAAGACCCCACCCTGAGTGGTGCATGGAAGCACAGCCGAGGAGGAAGGGGACACCAACTGATGGACACCCCAAGGACCCCACTTCAAGGTCCACAATGAATGCCTATACGGGATAACAAAGGACCCACAAACCCAAGAAGTGATCCAACAACTGCTGGTGCCACGTAAGTTCCAGAGTGACCTGCTGCAGTTGGCTCACTTGGTGCCCAGGACCGGACACCTGGGGTGAGAGAAGACCCTACACCGGGTGGCCCTTGGGTTTTTCTGGCCTGGCATACATAAGGAAGTGAGTGACTTTTGTGCCTCCTGCCCAGAGTGCCAATGGGCCAGCCCCAAAGAAATACCCAAGGTGTCCGTGACCCCACTCCCTGTGGTAGAAGAGCCATTTGAGAGGATAGGCATGGACCTAATAGGGCCCTTAGAGAAAACTGGTTCACGGTTCCGCTACATATTTGTGGTGGTAGACTATGCAACCTGATACCCTGAGGTAGCCCCCTTGCATTCACGGGGCACCCTAGCTCGATGTAGGATCCCCATCACAGGCCCACAAATTGCATACAGCTGTTAAGACTGTGTGGGATCCCCAGGGACATTCCTGTCTCCCCACTTCTCCAAGCAGGTGTGGTGAGTCGGACAGAGATTCAGCAATTCTCCTGTTCTCCCATGGATGAGGAGGGGGATTGATTTCTATGGGAATAGACTCCTGCCCTAGACTCCAGCTCTGGGGGCCATCCTGGCAAGCTGTCACCACTAGGGTTACTGACTTAAGGGCAGCCATAAAAGGATGGTGAGTAGAGAGTTTGGGAACAGCTGCTCAGTGTTAAGTTAGGAGAAGGAAATCATGTTAGCCTGGTAGCCTCGGGTCTCATACGCCCAATGGTAGTAAATAAACCTGGATTCTTACAGAAAATGATCTGTGCAAGCCTTAAATGGCTGTCGCTGCTTCCACACAAGCTCTCATGCCAGCCGAAACATCGCTCACACCGTCCTGCATTTGTAGCTGGTCCCTGAAATTGCCTTTCCCTCGCTCCGCACCCCATCCATTTGCACATCAGTGCAAGGCTAGCTGGAGTTTCTCTGACCCATTCTAGCCTGCTTGGTTTCCCCCTCCCTGGAAGGAAAGTGGTCTGTGGAGCCGGTGTGTGCACAAAGCTCGAGAGAGCTGGGATTTTTGCAGGGGGTGGGGTGGGGGTAGCACTAAGCTGCCTGAATTGCTTTAACCCTGCTAACCCTCCTTGTCCAGGAGTTACTGAGTTTCCACTGACAATGTGCCCCTTTATGGTGGCACCTGTAAAGGCAAGAGGCTGGTGTGAGATCACATAAAGGGCACCTGACAGGTAACTGCTCCCATCTCCAGCACGGGACCCAATGCACAGGAGGCTGAGGGCTTGATGTCAACCTTCTTGTGCACATCAATGGCAGCACTCAGGAGGGAGGGAGATGGAATAGGGCCCATATATGTCCCACTGCAGCCAGCCAGGGCCAAAGCTACTCTCAGGACTCTGCTGATATACATATCACTGGGACTTGAAACCTCACCCAAACCCCATTCTCTTGCTGCCTCGGGCTGCACCAAGTTCTCCTCAAATGGCGAGCAAATGGAGTTTTCACATAATTTAATTCTCATTTCCACAAGCATTCTTACCCAGAGCCAAATGCAAAATGTTGCAATTGCTTCTGCAACTAGGGCAGGCTCTGCTCCATTCTCCCCATCCCTTTCTTTGTCAATATAACTTCAAATCCAAGTCACACAGTGTACTAGCTGGTAGATGTTTTATCCTGGCCCAATTCTCCCCCTGCAGGATGTAAGTAACTTAGTGAGTATTCTTGGATCCTAAAAGCTCTTGGCTTTTAACAGAGCATTTGGTACAATGATTCTTACATTATTCTTACATTAAAAATCCATTTGAATGGGCTTGTATATGTCATTGACATAGTGTCACATGGACTCTGAAGGACCCTAACCAATTTAGACTAATCAGATCGGGGACATCTACCATAAAGTGTTTGAGGGACCTGCTGGTAGCCCTATTTTTAGTTAACACCTTTACTAATGATACGGAAACCAGATAATGAGGTGATACACACAGCATTTAATAGTAATACTAAGTGGGGAGCTGATGAAACACCAGCAAGGACAGGTGAATTGTAAAAAGGATCAAGGATGTTAGAAATAGCAGCAAGGAAGAACAGAGTGTGATTTAGACTGGAAAAATGTAGAAACGCACCTCAACCCAACTCTTCAGTGGGAGGAAAACACACAGAGATCAGTGATGCTGAAAAAGACCTAGTAGCAATGGGGAGAGCGCACAGCAAATTGGACACAAGAGCTTGCCAAACAATATGGCAGCATAAAACCATCCATACACTTCAAAGCAGCATGTGCAGAGGACTCACATCACAAAGCAGGAAGATGATCATTTCAACAGGCTGCCTTGCCTCAATTAACAACCCATCAGATGCCCTCATCTAGCCCACCCTCCGCCCACCCTCCATCCACCTTCTCTCCAAGGCCTGGGCAAAGATGTGGGTTTCACTGTGCAGTTAAAATGTTAACACATCCAGATTCTGGCACATCCAGGGCAAAAGAGATCCCCAAGGTCAAGGGCCCTTCCTGGAGAACATCCTTTTGCTGATGGCAGCTGAAGATTGATGGTCGGGGAAGGAGCTGGGTCTCCAGTGAACTGGAGTAACCGCATTCTAGCATTAACATTTTTTCTTAAAGTAAGTTGTGAAAACACTCTATGAACCCAAGCTAGGCACAGCTGTAGCTCCCCCACAGGAGACAGCAGCTGTTCACGGGGTGACCCTTTGACCTTGTAGACCCTTTTTGATCCTGCTATCAGTTCCCTAAGTGTCACTGTCCTTGCCTGGCTGTCACACTGAAAAATGATCTCTGGTTAGTTTTTGCTGGGTGGGCTCATCATACTCCTGCACCTATGAGCACTCCCTTTATGCCCACACACTTTCCATCCCCACAGGGATTTAACCCCTCCCCAAGCCTTCTTTCCGCTGGCACCCCTACAAGTGATGACCAGGCAAAACACCATCTGGGGAAGGCTGATTTTTCTTTGCAAAAGAGAATCCTTTCCAGTGCTTTGCATCCTCCAAGCTGTGCACAGAGCTAAGTTCCTTACGTGATCCCATAGCGTGGCCTCCTGCCCTTTCCCTTCCAGTGATTTGTTACTCACTTGTTGCATCTTTTTTCACATTGGATTTTAAGATGGTTGGGGTAGGGATCATGCTTTCCCATGTGTTCATACAGCACTGCAGAGGTGCGGACTCATCTCTGCGGCGCCTCCTGCAGGTGACTTCTGGGAATTAACTTGTTCCAGCTCTGGAGTGCCTTCTGCAGGCTAGTGATCCACCTGCCCTCTGGCCTCCATGTCCCTCCCGGACCTGGTGCCATGTTGTGTTGGGTGCTGCCCCCTGGGGCAGTACCCCTCCCTAGTCTTAGGGTCTCCCTTCCCCAGGGAACCCCCACCCACTATCCCCACCTCACCTCAGTATACGGCTACTGCCAGTCATTATCTAGCCCCTGCGCCCTGGGGCAGACTGCAGTATCAGCCTACTCATCACTGGCAAGGTTGGGTTTGGACCTGCTGCTTTTGCCTACCCCTGGGCTGCCTTCTGCAACCCCCAGTACCCCTTGGCCTTGTGCTAGGCCGCAGCCTGGGGCTTTCCAGACTGGAGCTCCCTAGCTCCTCTGCCTTTCCTCAGCCCTACTCCACTCAGGTACCCTGTCTCTAGCTCCCCACAGCCAGGCCCTTTTCCCTCTATAGGCAGAGGTAAACTGTTTGGGCTCCTGGCTCACAGCCTTTTTATATCGGCCAGCTGTGGCCTGATTGGGGCGTGGCCCAGCTGCGGCTGCTTCCCCAGTCAGCCCAGCTTTTAGAGCTGCAGCCCTTTCCAGGGCTGCTTTTAAACCCCTCAGGGCAGGAACGGGTGTCCACCCTGCTACAAGCACCTAGCTATGCACTCCTTATCCGTGGCCCCACAAAGTCCCGGGACCTCCTGGTCAACCTCCTCCTCGCCCTGGCTAAACAAGCCATCTACACGACCAGGGAGAGGAGGTTGGCCGATGGAGACTCCGGTGACTGTGGGGCTTGTTTCCGGTCCATGGTCTGTTCACGTATCCGGGCAGACTTTATCTGGGCGGCGTCCACTGGCTCCCTTGACGCCTTCGAGGAGCAGTGGGCGCTGTCCGGGGTTCTCTGCTCGGTGTCCCCGTCAGGCTCCTTTCTTCTGACCCTTTGACTTCACTCCTGTCCCTGTTCTTTTATTAGTTGTCCCCCAAACTTAGTGGGTTTCTGAGGTCCTGTGGATCCTCCCCTTAGGCTGGGGGGGATCCTTTCGCAGTGGGCAGCGTCCACTGGCTCCCTTGATGCCTTCGACGAGCAGTGGATGTAGTCCAGGGTTCTCTGCTCGGTGTCCCCGTCAGGCTCCCTTCTTTTGACCCTCTGACCGCACTCCTGTCCCTGTTATTTTATTAGTTGTCCCCTGAACTCAGTTGGGTTCTGAGGTCCTGTAGATCCTCCCCTTAGGCTTCCGCCCGCCCACTTCCCGGATACCCAATAGGTACAAGCACCTAGCTATGCATTCCTTATCCATGCCCCCACAAAGTCACGGGACCTCCTGGTCAACCTCCTCCTAGCCCTGGCTAAAATGGCTATCTACGCAACCAGGGAGAGGAGTTGGCCAGTGGAGACTCCTGTGACTGTGGGGCTTGTTTTCGATCCTTAGTCCGTTCATGTATCCGGGCAGAGTTCCTCTGGGCAGCGTCCACTGGCTCCCTTGATGCCTTCGAGGAGCAGTGGATGCAGTCCAGGGTTCTCTGCTCGGTGTCCCCATCAGGCTCCCTTCTTTTGACCCTCTGACCGCACTCCTGTCCCCGTTATTTTATTAGTTGTCCCCTGAACTCAGTTGGGTTTTCAGGTCCTGTGGATCCTCCCCTTAGGCTGTGGGCGGGGGGATCCTTTAGCAGTGGGCAGCCACTTCTGCCCGCCCACTTCCCAGAACCCAATAGGTACAAGCACCTAGCATAATGAAGTCCTGATCCTGAAAGGAAATTATGTACCTTGTAAAATTAAATACTCCAAAGTTAGGAAATGCCAGACTTATGCTTGCCCATGCAACCTTAATTTTCTCCTCTTGTGTGTGTGCTCTGTGCACTGAATGAGGAAGGGGGTCATGTGGCAAAAAATAATGTGATCATGTTTACACACTGTATCAAAATGCATATGCGCAAAAGGGAAGAATTAAGGTCACATGAGCAATCATAAGTCAGGCATTTCTAACTTCTGAGTCCTTGACTTTGCAAGCTTAAACATGTTCTTTTAAAGTAATGAGTTGTATAAATAAATTCCTAGGTGTTTGGGGTCTTTTTGTTTTTTATTGGTTTTGTTTGTTCTATTAAAAAAAAGATAAAACTAATTCTATTCACTCACAATAAAGGCAGTATTAAGGATGAATGGACTATAATGTGGATAGAAAGCTGGCTAGATTGTCAGGCTCAACGGATAGTGATCAATGATTTGACGTCTAGCTAGCAGCCAGTATCAACGGAGTGCCCCAGGGGTCTGTCCTGAGGCCGATTTTGTTCAACATCTTCATTACTGATCTAGATGATGGGATAGTTTGCACCCTCAGCAAGTTTGCAGATGAGACTAAGCTGGGGGGGAGAGGTAGATAAGCTGGAGAGTAGGGATAGGGTCCAGAGTGACCTAGACAAATTGGAGGATTGGGCTAAAAGAAATCAGATGAGGTTCAACAAGGACAAGTGCAGAGTCCTGCACTTAGGAAGGAAGAATCCCATGCACTGCTACAGGCTGGGGACTGACTGGCTAAGCGGCAGTTCTGCAGAAAAAGACCTGGGGATTACAGTGCACAAGAAGCTGGATATGAGTCAACAGTGTGCCCTTGTTGCCAAGAAGGCTAATGGCATATTGGGCTGCAGTAAGAGGACCATTGCCAGCAGATCAAGGGAAGTGATTATTCCCTTCTATTCAGGCCTGGCACTCTATTCGACATCTGGAGTATTGCATCCAGTTTTGGGCTCCCCACTACAGAAAGGATGTGGACAAATTGAAGAAAGTCCAGCGGAGGGCAATGAAAATGATTAGGGGGCTGGGGCACATGACTTATGAGGAGAGGATGAGGGAACTGGGCTTATTTAGTCTGCAGATGAGAAGAGTGAGGGAGGATTTGATTGCACCCTTAAACTACTTAAAGGGAGGTTCCAAAGAGGATGGAGCTAGGCTGTTCTCAGTGGCGGCAGATGACAGAACAAGGAATAATGGTCTCAAGTTGCAGTGGGAGAGGTCTAAGTTGGATATTAGGAAAAACTACTTCACTAGCAGGGTGGTGAAGCACTGGAATGGGTTACCTCGGGAGGTGGTGGAATCTCCATTCTTAGAGGTTTTTAAGGCCTGGCTTGGCAAAGCTCTGGCTGGGATGATTTAGTTAGGGTTGGTCCTGCTTTGAGCAGGATTAGATGACCTCCTGAGATCTCTTCCAACCCTAATCTTAAGTCTATGAACCTAAACTCTGTTTCCCCCCTCCATTTCCCCACCTCCAGGAACTGGCAATAGCTACCGGCAATTATCTGCGTGCACTGTAGCAGCATTTACTGTGTTAGGTGTAGCTTTATTGAATAGTGGAGCAATTAGTTGAAGTAGCTTAACAGAGCTGCGGTTGTGACACGAGGTGATCTGGGGAGGGCTATGGTCCTTGGAGAGTGGGGATGGGGGAAGACTGTGAGCTTCTCTCCCTATCTCCTGTGGGTGACCAAAGAACAAAGGTGCATGTGTACCTCGAGAGATCCAGCATACCTCACTTCAGCACTGTGTTGTGTAGATTGTGTTGGTAGCAGGGAATAGGAGTTTTCTTGCCACGGGGATTGTCAGCCGTTAGATGGGAGATGAGTGTGATCTGAGGGTAATAGAAGATAAATGCCATTGTGCACACAAGGGTGAAGAGGTTGTTGAAAGGACTGTGAAATTTAGCAGATGTGTTTTTCCTGTAACTTAGGCTGTGTGAGTGTAGTGCACATGTAGCTAGCTCCTGTTTAGTACAGTGCACAGGCAGAGTGGGAGTATGTACTGTCGAGGTATTGGAGCAGCACTCAAAGAGGGCAGAGTTAAGGTTATGTGGGTGTGCACCTTAACTGTTCATTTCCTGGTCTTCAGAAGTTTGAGGTTTCGCTGAACTCAATGTTCTGGAAGGGCACAATATACCAGCCAACCTTAACTGTGTATTAACAAGGTTTCTTGTCAGAGGAATTCAACAGGAGTCCTGACAAATAGCTGTGAAACCCTCTGGCAAAGTGTGTGCCTCATCCCCCGCTAGTGGCTGATTTATACAGAAGGTAACACTCTACTATTACCAGCTAATTATTTAGCTGAGGAGGCAGAGGTCTGCTCAGAGGATCTAGAGGTCCCATACTGATGATGACTATGTGGAGAGTCCACATGATGAAATACATATTTATTTTGTTTGCTTTTTAAAAAATTATGAAATTTCATACATTGTCTAGTTACATGACTGCCTAGGAAACCCTCATTTCTTTTTGATTTAAAGTTGGGGAGAATTATAGAGCTATGCCCAGCCGAGCTGCAACTGGAGAGGGGACTAGGAGGAGGTGGGGGGACTGTATGGCTTTTCTTGTGACTTTAAAAATTAAGGATTAGTTTGAAAACATGTTGTCCATAGCTCTGGGCATTAAGCTCTGATCCCTGTGAAATTATCTGAGGAGATCAGTGGTTGAAAGACAGCTAGAATGTGGATGGAAAGAAACAAAGGCAGGATAAGTAGTGGTGATGGGGCAGTGGAGCATGCTTCATCCTGGGGATGCCAGTGCTGGACAACGCTTTCCCTGGAATTGCTCCTCCTGGCAGTTGGGGGTGGGGATTGCCATAGTGCTGAGCATCAGAACAGAGATCAAGGAAACAGTCTCTCCTGTGCTCTTATTGTTCTCACTGGTGCCCAGGCTGAGTGGAGAAGGATGAAGTGACATGACTCAAGTCTTTCCCAGGGTTAGAACCTCTCCATAATAGGATTTGTAACCATGTTGGAATAGTTTTCAAGCACAGTTACAGCCCAAAACTCTAACATAGGGTGAGTCCCACAAGATGTGTTCCAAGCATGTTAGGGATCTGTGCTATAGTGCAGTGGGTCAACTGCAGGGATTCTGTAGGGACAGTTAAACAGGGGCTTAAAAAACAACCTCCCTGGACAGGAAACTGTGCTGGAGACACACCAGCTTCCTTGTACTGGACATTGATAGGAGCAGATTTGGCCTGTAGAAATGTAGTTCTCTGTGTTTCTCCTTCTCCTTGCTCTGGGTTCATCTGCCCACCATCTAACAGAATTCAGTTCTGCTCCCACTGCAGTCGATGGAAAGGCCTCATTGACTTAAATGGGACTTAAATCAGGTCCAGAGCCCATAACCCTGGCATCCCTTTCTTCGAGATATTCATCCTCAATTGTCCTACATGTCTCCTCTGGCTCCTCGCCTCACACAACATAATCTTCCTATTCCAGGTGTCTACAGACAGTTCTCACAGCCCCCCCACCGCCCCTCAGTCGTTCCTTAGCTGAGCTGAGCTACAGCTACTCAGCTCTTTCCCCATAACTGAACCCTTCCTTTGACCCTCTGGCAATTTCTATTGCTTTGCTCTGCAACAGACAATGCCCTGTAGAGATGCCGACCATGGCACTGCTGTCAGAGGCTCCCTGGGAGACTTGCGGAATCAGCACATCCTCCAGCTGGCCTGATTCTGCCTTCCCCAAATATGGGGCTATGCTAGCTGAGCTCAGTGCCCTTTGCAGCCAGATTCCTGTGCAAAGTGCTTCTGCCCCTGAGCATGGCCAGACTATCTGCTGCTGATGCCAGTTGTCTCAGTGGGTACGTCTGCCACCAGCTCATGAGTTACTGAGCAGCAATGAGGAGAGGATTGTGACACCCTGATACCCAAATATTCACCACTGTCATGTAAGCAGGATATGTTTTGTACAAAGTGTCACGGAATGTGGAGGAGTCAGGGCCCTGCACCCCCCACTTCTTGCGATTCACTGTGACTCTCAGCCAGCCAGTAAAACAGAAGGTTTATTAGACGACAGGAACACAGTCCCATGCAGGGCTTGTAGGTACAACCAGGACCCTCAGTCAGGTCCCTTTGGGGGGCAAGGATCTTAGACCCCAGACTTGGGGTTCCCTGCCTCTTAGCCAGCCCAAAACTGAAACCAAAAACCCCTCCAGCAGGTTCTCTCCCTTTGTCCAGTTTCCCGGGCAAATGTGTCAACTCACCCCACCCCCATTCCTGGCTCAGGTACTGTCCCTCACCTAAAGTCATCCCCTGCTCTCCCATCCCCCATGCAGACAGTCCCAGTAAAACTAAATGACATTCCCAGGTCAATTCACCCCGCTCCCTACTGCTTCACACAAAGTATGTCTTGTGAGGTATCATTCTAAAAGTCTTGATCTGCTAGACAGCAATATCTCATTGGATTGTATGTGTTATTGCTGTATGCGAAGTTATGAAGTTTGGCTATGTATGTGTTACTGAAAAATGTTATGAGGTTGAAAGCACCCACAATCAGCCTTTCAGGTACAACAGTAAAAAAGGCCAAACAATGTTAGTGTCTTATTGAGGAAATGCACTCAAGCACAAGGATTACCCCTGGAACTGTGTACAATAAAAACTTCTCAGAGATAGCACTACGTAATGGGAAGTGTTTGATCCAGGTCACAGCAAAAGAGCTTTCTAGCAAGTGGGAAGAAGATATAAAAGGCAGACAATGACACCATGGGGCAACCTGATTCTCCTTGCAACAACACACCTGGAAACACCTGAGGGGCAAGGACTGAATTGTGGGAAGTGATGGTCCCAGGCTAGAAGGATTTTTAGCCTGTGTATGAAAACCTGGGAAAGTCAAGGCAACTTGTGCCTTAAGATCTGCTAGCCTGTTTAGCACTCAGGGTGAGAATTTGCTAATTGATATCCTATCTAGTGTGTTAAGTTCTATTTGCATTTTTTTATTTACTAAGGTAATCTGCTTTGATCTGTTTGCTATCACTTATAATCACATAAAATCTATCTTTTGTAGTCAATAAACTTGTTTTTGTTTTCTCTAAAACCAGTTTGTGCAACATATAACTGGAGTGGGGGGGGAGGGGCAAAAAGCTGCACCTATCTCTCTCCACATTGATGGAGAGGGTGAATTTTATGAGCTTACACTGTACAGTTCTCTGTGCAGTGCAAGACAGTATAATTTTGGGTTTGCACTCCAGGGGCAGGGTGCACTTGAGTAACTGGGCAGATCCTTAGCTGAGCCTTCCCAGGCAGAGCTAGTTTCTGTGTATTTCTGCAGCTGGGTATGTCCCTAACTGTATGTATGCTGGTAAACTGCAGCCTGAAGCCTGGGGAAGGGCTTGACAGGCTGCATAACAGTACAGTATTAAGGGAACCCAGGCTGGTGGGTCAGGGGGGTGCAGTGATACCCCAGTACATCAGATGGCATCTGGGGGGCGGTGGGGGGCAACCCATCACAAGGGCATTTATGAATGGCAGGAGACCAGGAGTTATTAATGATCTGACTGTTATAGAATATAGTGCTGATCCCCATAGCAGATGCCTGGACAAAGGCACGCTCACCATGCATGCACCTCTTGAGGGAAACACTACAAGATCACCAGAGACATGGGGGTCATCACCAGGTTGGCAAGGTACTGCAGTAATGGCTGAGTAAGGCCCCTGGTGGGTGGGCACCACACCAGATTTGGGAGGATGGGTACCACATCTGGGGCTGCTCATTGAGATGCAGGGAGAAGGAGGAGAAAGAAGAAGCAAGGATCCCCAAGCACAACTCCAAGATTTTCTGCAGTCCATGAGACAATGGGGCCTGGGCCTTAGTAATGTAATAACACTCCTCCCCAATCATGCATCAGCAAGATTTGAACCCTAAATCTCCAGCATGCGAGTACAGCTAGCTCATTAGCCAGTAGGAGGAGAAGGGTGTTATCCCAAATGGGCTGTTGGGCCCTGGTAAGAAGCTCAGCCTGTCTCTTTCTCTCCACCGCTTCTGCTCCATGTGATGCCCCCAGAGGGTGGGATGCTGCATCCAGGAGTTACTGGAGGGAGCCCAGCCCATATCTCTCTCTTTCTCCCCTAACGTCTCTCTCATTCCTCTGCTTTAGGAGTTGGGGTAGCTCCAGCCCTATGTGGTGCCCTGGCACAGGAAAACGGGAAATGTACTGCTGCAGCAAGCTTTTAGGTGCTGGATCAGTGGGGGTGGAACCCAGCCCAACTCTCTTCCCACTCCCCATTACAGCTACTCTGGCAATTCCAGGTTGTGGCCAGATACCACAAAGCTTCATTCAGCTTGTGATGGGTAGGGGCCTTCCCTAAGCCACTGCGAGGGATCCCTGCCCTGATTAACTGTCATACCCTGTCCACAGCAGCTGTGGTATTCCAACCTCAAAAGACCTGTACAGAAATCAAGATCCAAGGAGGGAACCTAGGGAGGAGGGGCCGACACTTTAATCCCATTACCTGATTGCCACCTCATTTAAAAACCACTGGACCCCCAAACTCTATCCTTGTACAAAGTCCTCATACCCCAGGGCTAAGAATCTCCCACCCACCATGTCCTGGGGATGGACAGAAAACATGAAAAGGGCCATATGAACTCAGATCCCTACATAAAAAGAAATGTCATTGGCTCTCTCATCCCACAAATTCCAGTAAACATAAGGTGCGCACAACAGTCAGACAACACAGATTAATGCAGCTTGCATGGGCCAAATCCTGACCCAGCCAAGGGCCACGTAGGCCTCCTATTACTGTGCATGGCAGCTCCATGGTGCACACGCTCGGCCACTCTTCACTGTATCCATGGAAGCCCAGAAGGGGGCCAAGAAGACAGAGGCACTGTTTGCCCTATTTCTGGCCCTACACAGCTCCTCAGGCTTGGCAGAGTTCTGTATATTTATGATTTTGACAGATAATATCAGTGTTTATTTTTAAGCATTTTTTCAGTTTTTTATTAATTGACATTTTCACAGACACCACGGTGCAAATAAGTGATGGTCACATTAACACCACCCTATACTGAAAACCTACCGACCGCTATGCCTATCTTCATGCCTCCAGCTTCCATCCCGGGCACATCACACGATCCATCGTCTACAGCTAAGCACTGAGGTACAACCGCATCTGCTCTAATCCCTCAGACAGAGACCAACACCTACAAAATCTCCACCAAGCATTCTCAAAACTACAAACGCGCAGAGGAAATAAAGGAAACAGATCAAACAGAGCCAGACGTGTACCCAGAAGACTCCTACTGCAAAACAAACCCCAAGAAAGAAACCAACAGGACTCCACTGGCCATCACCTACAGTCCTCAGCTAAAACCCCTCCAAACGCCATCATCCAGGGATCTACAACCCATCCTGGACAACCGATGCCCCACCTTCCCAGGGCCTGGGTGGCAGGGCCAGTCCCCCACGCACGCTCCTGCAACCTGAAACATATTCTCACCAGTACTGCAACACCGCAACCATAAGTAACTCCTAGTTCAAGGACACAATCATGCAACAACCTCGATGCCGGAACTCGCCACAATATCTACAGCCAGCGAGCACCCGATCAACAGACCTAACCAGATCAGCCATACCATCACTGAGGTTCATTACACCTGCACGTGCCACTCCAAATGTAATATACCGCGATCATATGCCGCAATGCCCTTCTGCTATGTGACAGTTGGCCAAAACTGGACCAGTCGCTACGGAAAGGATAACGGACACAAATGCAGATACTAGGAATAGGCAATATAAAACTGTAGGAGAGCACTTCAACCTCACTGCACAACTATAGCAAGACCTTAAGGTGGCCTCCGTGCCCAGAGCAAAAAAACTTCAGGACGCAAACCTTAAGAGAACTGATAGACTTCAGTTCATCTGCAAAATTTGACACCATCAGCTCAGGGATTAAACAAAGACTGTAGAAGCGAATTCGCAACTACAAAACCAGTTTCTCCTCTCTGGTTTTACACGTCAACCTACTAGAACAGGTGCTGTAAGCATCCTCCCATATTGAACTAATCTCATATCTCGCTTGCCTGCATATATATATATATATATATAGTAATATATACCTGCCCCTGGAAATTTCCTCTAGATGCAATCTGACGAAGTGGTATTACACCCACGAAAGCTCATGCTCCAAAACGTCTGTTAGTCTATAAGGTGCCACAGGATTCTTTGCTGCTTTGACATTTTCACAGTTGTTCAAAATTATAGCTCTGAAGCATATTTTTCTATTTTTGTATATATAATTTTCACGGTTGAAAAAATTATGGGGGGTGTCAAACAATAATTATTTAATAACAATAGACACAAATACAAAAAGTTCAAGCTTTATAGCCAAACACAAATTGCCAGCATCATGTCAAAATATGTAAAACAAATATCCTTAAACCAAACTGTAATAAGATCTCAAGCAACATTTTTCTTATTTTGTCTATCTGTTAATTTCAATTATTATTAATGGAAATATTTTGTCCTCGGTTTCTGGGTGTACAGTGCAATCAATACTGAACAGATTTACCAATAAAAATCAAATCATTCTAAGCCTACTGATTCTAGGCATGGGTGTCTAGAATAATAGAATATCAGGGTTAGAAGGGACCTCAGGAGGTCATCTAGTCCAATCCCCTGCTCAAAGCAGGACCAATTTCCAGCAAAATCATCCCATCCAGGGCTTTGTCAAGCCTGACCTTAAAAACCTCTGTAAGCAGAGTCAGGATGGGCTCTGCCCTGACATATGGTGGGGAATTGTGGGAAGTGTGGAAGGGAATTTCAGGTATTTGCACTGGCACACCCACCCTGTCCGGTGTGGCCTGTGGCAGCCTGGGATGGTTGTTTTGACAGCTCTGGGATCCCCAATTTTTTTGTTGTTAGGGTGGGAGGAGTGGAGTGTTGTCGCCCTGGTTGTGTGGATGAGGAACTGTGGGACTGCTTTGTGACAGAGATGTCTCAACATCAGGTGGCTGGTGCTTGCTAGACAAGGGACATGGGTGCCAAAACCCAGTGAACTGAGAGAGGTTGGGGTCTGGTGCTGAGCTGAGCTGAGCTGAGCTGAGCTGAGCTGAGCTGAGCTCTCCTCTCCTCTCCACTCCACTCCACTCCACTCCACTCCACTCCACTGTTGAAGAGCAGAGCTAATTTTGAATCCATTAGGAGTCCATCTAGAGGCTGTTGAGCTGAATTCATGATGAGCCAATGGTGCACCAGCACTTGGGCTCCCGTACTACAAGCTGAAATCACTAAAAGAGCTAAGCTTACTGAGCTGAGATCACTGAGTGCTGTGTTAACTAGTGAGAGAGCCTGAAGATCTATCGCTAAGCAGCTGGCAGAGTGGAGCAGTTTGCAGCACATTGGAGCAGCCCACGGAACAGTGAGTGGAGCGGTTTGCGGGAGTGGCTCACGGGTTGGCTGGAGGAGTGGCACAGCTGGTGGAGTGGAGTGGAGCTGGTCATGGTGAAGGCTGCAGCAGAACTCCCCGGAAAGGCGGAGCAGTTGGTCCCTGGCCCACGTAAAGTGCCCCTTAACACCCTGTGTACGGCCCCCCCCCCATTTCCACCCAGGCTGGCGGGGGAGGGGGAGAAACTCTGCAGATGAACTTTTGAACTCTGGGGTGGCACTGACCAGAAACAGAGACTTTGGAGTGATTGGACTTAAGACCCTAAGGGGGAAAAGACATTGCCAAAAGTACTTGGAGGTGGGTTTTCTGCTTATGGTTTGTGTTATAATTCTGTTTGTGGTGTTTCTCCAACGTGATGCCACATTGTTTCCCTCCTTTATTAAAAGGATTTTGCTACACTCAGACTTCGTGCTTGCGAGTGGGGAAGTATTGCCTCCTAGAAGAGCCCAGGGGGGTAGTATGTAATTGTCCCAGGTCACTGGGTGGGGGCTCGAGCCAGTTTTGCATTGCGTTATTGAAACGGAACCCCTGGATACTGAACCCGGCCCTTGTTGCTGCCAACTCAGAGGGGCAGAAGGGTTACACCTCTAAGGAAGGAGATTCCACCACCTCCCTAGGTAACCCATTCCAGTGCTTCACCACCCTCCTAGTGAAAAAGTTTTTCCTAATATCCAACGTAAACCTCCCCCACTGCAGCTTGAGACCATTACTCCTTGTTCTGTCTTCTACACATGAGCCTCAATAAGCTTGGCAGAGATATCTGTGAGGAGAGGAGACCAAGCCCCTTGGTAGCAGTGTCAGCTACACTGTCTAGCTTCAGGCTAGCTACTGCCCCAGTTTTTCCCCAGTTCCAGGAGCTCATCACCAATCCACCTTCCCCTCGACATGTGGGATGATGGCCTGGCTCCCCAGCCCATGAGGGACTCATTGTCATGCTCAGAGTCTTTCAGGCCCTTCTTCCAGGGCACTATTTTATTAATTCAAACATGAACTTGCAAAGTAATACAAAAACTCACAATCACAGGAGGCTGCTGGGGTCCAGAGGCTTTTCACTCTGTTCCATGGCTAGTCACAGGAGCCAACCTCCGTCCTGCAGCTCCCTTCCAAGTGCGCTCTCTCAGCCCTTTACAGAAACCACTGACCCATTCCCAGATAGCAGAGGCAGTGCTAGCCTGTTGGAGGCCCTAAGCAGGAATACTGTTGCCCTCACACAATAATAATAAGCGAATAGGGGGCCTCCTTGAGCTGCTCCGGGCCCTAAGCAATTGCTTAGCTTGCTGATGCCTAGTGCTGACTCTGCCAGCTGGGTCTGAGAAATTAACAGGGTTGGCTGGCTGCCTGAACTGGGAAGGGGCAGGCCACCCGATTACTCCTTCAGCTATGACTGACTTGTAGGGAAGGAGGTTCTACTGCACCCTTCTCCTCACCCTGGAAACGGGAGATTCGTTCATTAGCCTGGACCGCTACTCTGCCTAGCTGGCTGCTCCAAATGGAGCTGGCACTGACCCTCATCAGGGAGCTCCTTTTCCCTCTCCTCTCATGCACTGCTCCACTCCTACTGGGCTGGAAGATCTCACCCCTGCAACTGAAATGTCACTCCTTAGTGACCCAACTCATCACCACATGTGTGTGGGGGGAGAGTGGATGAGGAGTCACTCTGTCTCTATGGCTCTGTCTCTACAGCAGCTCTGCAGCTGCTGCTGTGAAGAGTCTCCACTGGCAGGATCTGAAGAGTTGGTAGTGGCTGTGGAGCCCAGCTGAATGGCAGTGCTCTGGCTGGGCTCTGAGCCAGGGCTGAGATTTGGCCCCATTGCCTTAACCTCCAGAGGCAGGTTCCTTTAGGCAGTGCCTCTTCGAGATGGACTTCAGCATTGCCTGTGGTTAGGACCCTGTTTGTCACATCCAGTTCCCATCCTCATGTACCTTCGACTTTGCAGATATAGCAAATTCCCTTCATTTCAGTTTGTATTTTCTTTTGGCTATTTTTGGCAGTGATTGTTACATGGCAATGTCTCCTGGAATCTTCTGCTTCACAAAGTTCCATGTCATTTTGACCAATCAACCTTCATAATTTTGGTCATGTGTCCAAATTGTTGAAAATCTGTCATGTATTATATGCTCAACCAACCAGAATGCAAAAATATAACATCCATTAGGAATTCTGTATTTATTATCCTTTAACAGTCTGAAATGGCCTCAGTTTCCTTCACAGATTAGCTCCCTGGCATATTCAGAGTCCCATCTGCTGACCTCAGTGTCTAAAATAAGTTTTTCACTGCTGTTAGCACTGCAGAGCCAGCCCAGCTCAAAAAGAGAAAGCTGCAGTCCAATACTGAGTTCCCTGGCAAATCCAGAGCAGCTCTGGGAGAGGGAGATGCAACCTAGTCCCAAGCCCCCAGCACAGTCAGCTTGGGGGAAGGGACCAGGAGCCTGTTTCTGAGCCCCTTGCAGAGCCAGCCTGGCTCACAGAGAAACCTCACTTACTGGTGCTCTGTACCATGGGATTAAAAATAATGCTTGATGCTAACACTGCACTCCAGATCACCACAAAGTGCTTTGCAAAACCAGGTATGCATGAGCAGTCCCTTCTACTGATGGCATAGCTACACTATGGAGAGTTGAAGAAATCTGTCTGAGAACATGGAGGTCTAGTGGAGAAAAAACAGTTTTAGCACATCAGATAGTTGGGAGCTTTCCGCTCCCACTTTTACTGAAAACATCCTACGTGACTCTGGGCAAGCCACTTAATTTGTACTTTCTCAGACAGCACAGGATTGCTCACCCCTACATAAGCAACATGGCTCCTGCTACTTCCTTTGGCAGACATAATAGACCTCAGTACCAGGGAATGTTTTTATTGCCTTCGCTCACTCCCGTCCAGGTTTTCCTAGTTCTAACCTTTTAGAGCAGCCTCATAAAATCTGCTCTCCCACCTTGCTATTTATGCAGCACTCTACATTTCCTCAGTACCATACACAGAGGGACTCTCTCCTCTCATCAGAAGTCAATGGGAGCTACAGACAACAGGAATTATTGAAAATTAGGACCCACTGGCTAAATTCATCCCTGGTGTAACTCCACTGGCTCCGGTGGGATTACATCAGGGATGAATTTGGCCTAAGACATCTACAGCTGAGTACAGCAGAACTGGCGCAGCGACAGTCAGTGCGTACCTTTGAAAATGTGGGACTTGATCTCTGTGCCTCAGTTACTCCGCCTGAAACTGGAGGTGATCCCAAGTGACCTATGTGACATTATCTGATTAAAATATGACCATGCAGAATCTACATTGTTGCTACCACTGTTATATAATCGCAACAAATCTTGTACAAAGTATGTCAAGTAAGGTGTCAATGGAAAAGCTGTGGTTTGCTGAATATGATTATCCTATTTGTATGCGTGCATCGTTTTTGTATCTGAAGTTATGAATATTAACTATGTACCTGTATTTCAAATGTTTGCTCCTGTGATAGCAGCCACAAGATATTTAGTCTGCACACTGTGAAGGGACTATTCAAGTTGAATGGCTCATCAAGGAACACTTAACTCACAATGGTCCATGGAAGACGCCTATTCACACCTGATGGACATTCATGTGAACCTTCTAAATAGAGCAGGGGTGGGCAAACTTTTCGGCCCAAGGGCCACATCTGGGAATAGAAACTGTATGGTGGATCATCAATGCACACAAAGTTGGGGTGCAGGAGGGGGTGCGGGCTCTGTTTGGGGGTGCGGGCTTTGGGGTGGGGCCAGAAATGAGGAGTTCAAGGTGCGGGAGGGAGCTTCGGGTTGTGGTGGGGAAGTGGGGTGTGGGTAGGTGTCTGGCTGGGGGTGCGGACTCTGGGGTGGGGCTGGAGATGAAGAGTTTGGGGTGTAGGAGGGTGCTCTGGGCTGAGATCAAGGGGTTTGGAGGGCAGGAGGGAGATCAGGGCTGGGGCATGGGGTTGGGGCGTGGAGAGAGGCTCAGGGGTACCAGCTCCAGAAGTGGCTCCCGGAAGCCACTTATCTCAAGTGGCTCCCGGAAGCAACAGAATGTCTGTTCTCCGGCTCCTACATAGAGTCACGGCCAGGTGGTTCCTGGCCAATGGGAGCTGTGGGGGAGGAGCTTGGGGCAGGGGCAGCATGCAGAGCGAACCCCCATGGCTTTCCCTACACATAGGAGCTGTAGGGGGCCCCTGACCTTGCACTGCAGCTGAAGGGCCGTAATGCGAGAGCGGGACAAGCGCCAGATCCCACTCCCCAGCAGGAGCTCGAGGGCCGGTTTAAAAAGGCTGGCAGGCCGGATGCAGCCCGCGGGCCGTAGTTTGTCCACCCTTGAACTAGAGTATGAGTAATGGCCCCTGCTATGACTCAGCAAATCGTGCAAGGGCATGTGACAAGACCATGTGACAGTAAACTCCATCTTGTTACCTCTATTTTTCCACAAGCTCTGCAGAGAGCTTTGAATAAAACAATGGGTTTCCCTCCACATGACAGAAGGTATAAAAGGCCCTGGAAACATGTCCATTTTGCTTCTTTCCTGCTTAAACCTCTGGACTATGAACCAATGGGAGCATTCTAACCAAGAGACTGAGGACCTTCCAAATAATTTGGAAGCAACCAGAGTCTTAACAAGACAGCAGTTTATTTCATCACTGCATTAAGCCTGATCCAAGCACCTTGCAAGTACTGTATGCATTTGATTCCTTTAACCAATTTTAACTCCCACCTTTCTTTCTTTTTATAAATAAATATTTAGATATTAGATACTAAAGGGTTCACAACAGCGTAATTATTGGGTAAGATCTGAGTTATATATTGACCTGGATATGTGGCTGAAATTGCTTTTAAATAACCACTCGGCATTAAGTCTAGCGTCTGGGTGTTGAATCCAGGACTGGAATACCTAAGGAGGCTCCATTTCTTGTTAGTCAATGTGGTGAGACAGAAGTTTACTTTTGTTGCTGGATTGGTACATCTTATGAAAGAATAACCACCAGTTTTGGGGTGTGTCTACCTGTAAGGAGGCGCCCTGGCTCCCCGCCGCACCTGAGGGGGAAGAGCCAGAGCAGGCACCTCTGTGGGCGGAGCCAGTACTGCCTGTTCCCGCCCCCCGGAAGTCAAGGGGCGGGACAGGAAGTATAAAAGCCAGGGCCCAGAGCTCAGTTGAGCCCAGGACACCGAAGAGTACAGACGTGGAGGCCCGAGCTCCCGCTCGGCCCAGCTTGCCTTGTGCTCACTATCCCGAGGAGCGCTGGCCGGACCTACCTCGGGCCAAGTATCCAGAGGAGCGCTGGCCGGACCTGCCCCGCGCCGGGTATCCTGAGGACCCTCAGCCTGAACTACCCTGCGCCCGCTGGCCGGAGGAGCCACCAGAGCCTGCGTCCCCCCCGGTCTCCGAGGAACCTATGGTCTGGGACCCGCCGGACTACGCCGACGGAGGACAGGTACCAGGGGAGGGGGAAATTGGAAGTAGCCCGGGGGCGGCTGACTACAGTCAGGCCGCAGAAGGCCCCGAGCCTATGGCCGTGTGTATCGGCCAGGATCCCCACTGACCACCCTGTCAGTGTGTTTCGGTTGGGAGCCCTACTGATCACCCTGTCAGTGTGTTTCGGTCCGGATCCCCACTGACCGCCTTAGCGGCGACCGCCGCTACCAGGGCCCCGGGCTGGAACGCAGAGGAGTGGGTGGGCCTGCGTTCCCCCTGCCACCCGTAACCGGGTGGCAGAATTCCCCCTTCACCCAGAACCCCTGAGCTGTGCTACAGTTTGTTTGTTGCCCCGCCCTGCCGAAGGGCCAGGGCACCTAGACTTTGTTACTGCTCTGCCCTGCCCCAAAGGGTCAGAGCCTGAACTGTTTGGTGTCCGCCTTGCCTAAGGGCCAGGGCCCATAGACCTTATTTGCTTGACCCTCAAGTACAGGACCGGCATGGAACCTGTCCCGCTGCCTAGAAGGAGGCGCCCTGGCTCCCCACCGCACCTGAAGGGGACGAGGCCTGAACCGATGGGCTTACACTACCCTATTTCTCAGCAGCTTGTCTTGAATTTGGTATCCTCAGCTGAGATCCACTGAGGCACAGTGACAATGTGCATCAAAGGGTTGGTGCCAGGCTTCACTAAATGGGGTTTGTGATGTACAAAGTATTGTCAGTGGGAACCGAAGTCTTAGTCCTGAGCTGAATTCCATGGGCAAAGGGGGCAAGTTGGTGAGATGACGAGGAGGGGAAGGTGGTTAATCCCTTCTCAGTTTGTAGATTTCCTGAAAATAGGTCTAGATGTGAAAGCATTCCTTGCTGGTGTGGAGCATTACAATGCACATTGAATGACATACACCACTCGTCAGTCCTTATGGGAACACGTGCTGGGGCTCACCCTATACAAGGCCTGGGCACCTCCCACCTGCAAATCCCACTTAAGCTCTCAAAGTGAAGAGTAAGTTGTAAGTGGAGGCTAACTCTCACCCATAACATGGTTCTGCAAAAAGATCCTGCACATACTCAGTACATAATTCACAAACCCTTAAAGTTCTGTTAATTTAAACCCATTTCCATTGAGGACTATTGTTAGATACTTATTCCAACATTCAAACTTCATAAGAATGGCCAGGCTGGGTCAGACCAATGGTCCAGCTAGCCTACTATCCTGTCTGCCAACAGTGACCAGTGCCAGATGCGTCAGAGGGAATGAACAGAACAGGTAATCATCAAATGATCACTCCCATCGTCCACTGGCAATCAGAGGCTAGGGACACCCAGAGCATCGACATGTATCCTTGCCCATCCGAGCTAATAGCCATTGATGGACCTATCCTCCATGAACTTATCTAGTTATTTTTTGAACCCTGTTGTAGTTTTGTCCTTCATAACATCCCCTGGCAACAAGCTCCACAGATAGACTGTGCGTAGTGTGAAGAAATACTACTTTTTGCTTATTTTAAACCTGCTGCCTATTAATTTCATAGGATGACCCCGAGTTCTTGTGTTTTGTGAAGGATTAAATACTACTTCCTTATTCACTTTTTCCACACCATTCATGATTTTATAGACCTCTATAAGACCTCTTAGTTGTCTCTTTTCTAAGATGAACAGTCCCAGTCTTTTTAATCTCTCCTCATATGGAAGCTGTTCCATACTCTTAGTCAATTTTGTTGCCCTTTTCTGTATCTTTTCCAATTCCAGTATAACTTTTTTGAGATGTAGTGACAAGAACTCCCCACAGTATTCAATGTGTGAGCGTACCGTGGATTTATATGGAGGCATTAAGATATTTACTGTCTTATTATTAAGGCTAAGATTTTATCATGGATATTTTTAGTAAAAGACTGGACAGGTCATGGGCAATAAAGAAAAAGTCATGGAAGCCCATGACTTTTACTAAAAATATCCATGACAAAATGGGGAGCTCAGCTGTGGGGTCCCCACACCACCCACAGTGGCTGGGCACCTACAGGGCCCTGCTTAGAGTTCCAGGGACCCCAACTGTCTGAGGGAGGCTGTAGCGAGGCGGTGGGATACCCCACAGCCCCGCTGAGGGACGGATCTCCCCTAACACCAACATGGGTGGAGTCACTAGGTCCTGTGCCCGCCCCTCAGAGGTCACAGCACAGACCCGAAAGTATAAAAGCTCACTGGCAGAGCTCAGTTGGGAACTAGCCGCTGGAGAGGCCAGACGTCTGCGACCGAGCTCCCTCTGGGGAGACAGCAGAAGGTCACGGCTGGCCTGAGGTTGCACTGGGCCGGCTGAGCCCACCCCTCGCTCATTACCCCGGGGAGGACTGGCCGAGCCTACTCCGCGCTCGTTACCTCGAGGAGGACTGGCCAAGACTACCCCGCTTCAGCTACCCTGAGGAGGAGCCAAGCCTGCCTCTTGCCAGCTACCCCAAGGAGGAGCCGAGCCTACCATCCGCTACTTACCCAGAGGAACTGATGGTGTTTGAGACCGCCGGTGACACTACCACAACTCAGGTACCCTATGAAGGGGGAGTGTGGAAGTGGCCCGGGGGCAGCCAACCCTAGTCTGGCTGCAGCAGGACCAGAGCCCATGTCAGTGTGTTGTGGCCAGGATCCCCACTGATAGCGAGTCTCTGCCGCTGCTAGGGCCCCGGGCTGGGACGCAGTGGAGAGGGAGGGCCTGCGTCCCCCCTGCCACCCACTCCTTGGGTGGCAGCCTCCCCTTTTTCCCTGGCCTGGAGAGGCTAGGACCTTCTGTTATGTGAACTATTGACTCAGCCCCTCTCTAAGGGCCTGAGAGTCTGACTGTTTGCTGGCTGTCCTGTCCTGACCTAGGGCCTGAGCTGCACTTTGCTATTGAACTACTGACTCGGATCCTGCTTAAGGGCCTGGGCCCCTGATTGTGTGACTGCTGCCCCACCCTGACCTAGGGCCTGGGCCGCTTTTGAACTACTGACTCAGGTCCTGCCTAAGGGACTGAGTCTCTGACTGTTTGCTGGCTGTCCCGTCCTGACCTAGGGCCTGGGCCGCCATTTGACTATCGACTCAGCCCCGCTCCAAGGGCCTGAGCCCCTAACTGAATGTGTGTTATTTCCCACAACCGCAGAGCCCACGGACGGCAAGCTAGAGTGAGGCGGTGGGATACCCCACAGCCCCGCTGAGGGACGGACTGCGGCAAAGCCGCACTACAGGGGCTCAGAGCTTTGGGTTTCCCCACCACCTGCGGTGGCTCGGAGCGCCCAGGGGCCCTAGGTGGCCAGGAGCTCTGAAGTACCTCCACTGCCTGCGGTGGCCGGGAGCTGCAGGGTACCCCCGTTGCAGCTCAGAGCTCCCAAGGGCCCTGGGTAGCCGAGAGCTGTGGTGTACCCCCACTGCTTACAGCGGCCCGAAGTTCCCGGTGGCCCCAGGTGGCTGGGAAGCGTAGGGTAACCCTGCTGCCCGCAGTTGCTTGGAGCTCCGGGGTTCCCTCCTGCCTGAAGTGGCCAAGAGCTGGGGGATACCCCTGCCACCCACAGCAACTCAGAGCTGTGGTGGGCCCCTGCTGCCTGCAGTGGCCAAGTGCTGCGGAGTGCTCCCCAGTGCACGGCAGCTAGGAGCTCTGGGATATCCCCACCATTCACAGTAGCTCAGAGCTGTGGGGGGCCCTCACTGCCCACAGTGGCTGAGAGCTGTGGGGTACCCCCGCCGCCCGTGGCGGCTCGGAGTTCCAGGATGCCCCCGCCGCTAGAGGCAGGAGTGGTACCCTGCAGCTCCCAGCCACTGCAGGGGGACCCTGCAGCTCCCAGCCACCACAGGCTGGAGTCACGGAGATCTCTGGAAGTCATGGAGTCCATGACTTCCGTGAGCTCTGTAGTAAAACTGTAGCCTTACCCATAATGGAATTGGGCCAAGATAGCAGGGTTACCATCAGTACTCTTTGAGCAAAGTGCATGGGAACATTAAATGACTTTGGTTTAATATCCCATCCAAATGACAGACACTCCAGCAGCAAAACATCTAGTTAGAGCCTTGCTCTCCTACTAACTCAGAGGGGAGTGAGGCACCTACTGAATCAGCAGCACCACTTCCTGTGGCACTAGCAGTAGGAAAACCTGGGATCTGAACAATAAGGACCCAGATTCACTACAGGCATAAGCAAGAGCAACTTCACTGAAGTCAATGGAATTGCACTGCTTTATACCAATGGTGAAAATCGGCTCCAAATTGCTGTTTTTATGCCAGTATTTTTAATTAAAAAAATATCTGGCATACTCAAACTATATATATTGTACTTAAGTAGAACTGGTTACAAATAGGATGTTTTTCAGTGTTTTCTCATTAGATATCTTTAAAATCTTGAGAAACAACTGATTTAATATCATACAGCAACAGACAAGGGTATAATAATCAATCCCTCAGTCTAACTCTAACCAAACACCAGAGCCAAAGTTCAGCCACCTGTAAGAGCCAAGCTTTCAATCACTTTGGACAGCCACCCTGGTCTTTACAGTGACCAGGAAACCCTGAGCAGGCCCAGCAAATTTGAGATCCACGTGGATGTTAAAGTCCATGTGGATCTCTGGAGGATTCTCTGCACCTTGAGGTCTTTAAACCATGATTTGAGGACTTCAGTAACTCAGACATAGGTTAGCGGTATGTTACAGGAGTGGGTGGGTGAGATTCTGAGGCCTGCATTGTGCAGGAGGTCAGACCACATGACCATAATGGTCCCTTCTGACCTTAAGTCTATGAATCATTGAGCGCTACCAGCCTCTGTGCCTGTGAAGATCTTTGTGCAGTGCAACATGGTGAACCATACACCAGCAATGGTACTCCACTTGATCTTTATCCTACATACCCAATGGATGCACTCTATCAGAGCTAGTTTTAGAGCAGGATGTCTCTTACATTTTATATTGGACATAAACAGCACAGCCACATCGTCTCCCCAACAATCCCTCTTTAAATCACACAGTACCTAGTTCCCAGATGGAACCAACTGCACCAAAACTGGTCCTGCAGAATTATGCAGCCAAGGTAAGGAGCCTCATCCCTTATCAAGTCAAGGATGATTGCTAATTTATTCATCACCAGTCTTCCATTGAACAGCATGACCCCAAAGCCAGGATCCGCTTCCAGTACCCTACTGTCCTGAGAAATAACAGGCAGTACAAATGTCTTGCTACAGGCCCCTGCTTAACATAAAATCTTCCTTCGCCTTGTTTCCTCCTGCCCATAATCATAGGGCCTGAGGACTCCAAGCATTTGCAGCAGGCAGCAGTCATGTTCTATGCTCCTGGACACCCAAAGATGCAGCCAAACAAGGATATGCCAAGCAAACTGCAAAGACCATTTTCAGCAACTCTACCCTGCCACCCCAAATCAAATATGGCAAAATCCCAATACAACCAAGATCCAAACACATGGCCCAAGTACACATCTAGGGCTTGTCTACACAATGGGTAATGCACCACAGTGGCGTGATTTATTTCTAAAGCACCCTAACTTGTTGCAAATTAATCAGCCTTTTGAGAGGGACTTCATAAAGGCTTTTTTAGAAGTCTATTAAAACCTAAAAGGAAAATGTACCGACTTTTGCTATGTTGTTAATATCTGAATCTCAGAACAGAATCAGGATTCCCAGTAAACTGCTACATGGGCAAGCCCAGTGTGCAGCCTCCTTACCTCCACAAGATGAGGTGTTGGGTTGAATCCACACATGTTGCAGACCTGCTGTTTACAGGTCGTACAGGTATTATAGTTGGAGGGTTCCCCGGAGCCCACATTGATCTCTGATTTGCAGAGGGGGCACAAGACCCTTTCCTTCGGCACTTCCTTTGGCTTGATGACTTGTTCTGCTTTTCCTTGCTTTGTAGCTGGGGCAGTTCCAGCCCTACTCTGTGCTCCAGATGCAGCACTTGAGGCTCTGAGTCCAGCTTCTTTGCTGGAATCACTGAAGACAATTTTTGGAGGCACTTTGCCAAGAGACTGCTGACTTTGCAGGGTGACCTCTGGCTGAACGGACATGAGTGTGCTTGCCTGGGTCAAAAGAGAAGCCCCAAACCCGAAGAGCTTTCCTGTGAGGCCCTCTTGGGGTTGCTCTTGTGCTGCAGCACTGTGGGGGGGTGCTGAAGTCTTTGCTGGGGAGTCTCCCACAGTCTGTCTCTGGTCATAGGAGGAAGGCTTTGCTTGATGCTGAGGGGAAGACCTAACCACTTCCTGAGGTGCAGCAGGTTTTGGCTGGCCTTGGGTGTATTGTTCCCTCCGTGCTGTAGCTGCGGGTGGTTTTGGTGACTCTGATTGCAGAACACCAGCACCATGCCTAATGCCTGGCTGCACAGCTCCTGGTGGTTTCTCTTGTCCTGTTATTCCCAGGGATGGAGGCTGGGGATGTTTGGCTGGGGAGTGGGATGGAGAAAGTGAAGAAGAATGTAGCTGCTGCTGACTTTTGGAGCGAGGTGCGGTGGTCATGTCCATTCCCAAAGCTCTCTGCATCTGGCAATTCAAACATAACCATTCTTTCACCTACAAAGCAAAAAAGACAATGCAGTGAGTGATGGATACTGACCATGATCAAGGACAGGATCTGCACAGCCAATGGCAACACAAGCAGTTTTCTGTACCTGTCTACCAGCCTCACAGCTAACTGCCCAGACTCTGCTAACGCTGGGAACATAATTAAGGCACTATCAAAACCCCTCTATGCAGAGAAACATTTTGCTATTAGATATGCATGAGTAGAGGGCTCTTTCAGGTACAATTCTTCTGTACCCCACTGTAACGAGGGGGCCCCCCTCCTCTCCCCTCCCCCCACGCTCCTGAAGGGAATAGGCCAGAAAACCTGCAGCCCCGGGCAGAGGCCCGGCCACCTATCCCCGCCCCCCGGAAGTCAAGGGGTGGGACCGGAAGTTCAAGGCCCCCTCCGCCTGTCCCCACCCCCAGGAAGTCAAGGGGCGGTACAGGAAGTATAAAAGCCCGGCCCCAGCCCTCAGTTAGGAGGAGGCTGCCAGAGAAGGCAGACGCTGAGGCCTGAGCTCCCGCTGGGCCCGGCTTACCCCGTGCCCGGTATCCGGAGGGGTACTGGCCTGACCTCCCCTGGGGCCAGTGCCCAGAGCAGCCAGCGGAGCCCTCTGACGCTCGGCCTGTGGAGGACTGGACCGGACCGCCCGAACCCCGGTACCCTGAGGACTGGACCGGACCGCCTGAACCCCGGTACCTAGAGGAGTGGACTGGACCTCCCGCCGCCAAGCCTGCTGAGGAACCCATGGTTTGGGAATCCCCGGACGATGCCGGCGAAGGGCAGGTACCCAGGGAGGGGGAGGTTGGAAGTGGCCCGGGGGCAGCCGACTCCCATCTGGCTGCAGACTCGCCTAAGCCCATGTCAGTGTGTTTCGGTCAGGATCCCCCACTGACCGTCAGCGGCGTTGACCGCTGCTAGGGCCCCGGGCTGGAACGCAGTGGAGTGGGAGGGCCTGCGTTCCCCCTGCCACCCCTTTAAGGGTGGCAGACTCCCCCCTTCCTTTGCCTAAGGAGACCATCTACAGTGGTTGCCTTACCTGCTCAGCCCCTGCTGAAAGGCCCTGAGCTCAAACTGTGTGTTGCCCCGCCCTGCCCAAGGGACTGGGCTCAACTATATACTGTTGCCTTACCCGCTCAACCCCTGCTGAAGGGCCTGAGCTCAGACTGTGTGTGGCCTTGCTTGCTTCACCCAACTGGAGCGTGGTGAGCTGGCGTGGCTCCCCTCCCCTCCCCTCCCTGAAGGAGGGTTGAGCCCCGGTCACGCCTGACTACACCCACCTGTGACTAGAGACATGTGCAGAGAAGTGCACTGTTCTTGTACGTCCAATACCTTACAGCAGTGGTTCTAAACCTTTTTGGGCTCAGGACCCATTTATAAATGTTTATGGCCTGTCACAATACAATAAGGGAGTGAAGGCCCTGGCCTGGTTTTGGTTGGCTCCTACCCCCGGGGAAGTAGGATCCTGCCCAGCACTCACCCCTGTGCTGTGGGGCTGGCTGGGCTTGGCTCTCCACTTTGGGCATTGCAACTTGCAGGGAAGCAGTGCCCAGAGCCATAACCAGGGTGAGGTGAGCAGGGTAGCTACCCAGGGTGAAAAGCTGCAGGGACGGAAAAATGGAGTGTGGGGGGGGGGGTTATGGGCCTCCCCAGATTTCTCCCTTCAATTTAGCACAGAGGTTTCCAAACTGCATGGGGGCACTTCTCAGTTAGTGAAAACCATCACCTCCTGCTAGAAGACAGCTGATTGGAAGGTGCTGCTCAGCTCGCTCTGGCCCCTAGTTCTCTGCCCAGAAGCCCTCCCTGCCCTGCTTTCTGAGCCAGGCCTCCTCTGCACAGCTGGGCACTACCCAGGCAGCAGCAAGCGAGTGCCTCAGGAAGCATCTCATGGCAGGCAGGCTCTGAAGCAGAGGCTGGCTTCAGGGGGTGGCACCAGCTGGCGTTGGGCTTCTTTGGGGCAGAGGCAATAGTGAGTTGAGCACAGCTCTACAATATGCCGACCGCCCTGCCTGGGGATTGTCATCTCTCCCGAGCAAGCAAACTGTTGACTGTGAAAGCAAAAGGCTAGTTTTCACTCCATAAATCAGGATTTACTCGATGGAAATTAAAAGTATAAAATGCCTTGGCTAAGTAGCAATAAATGAAAAACTGCCCCCTTGAGAGACATTCCCTGTGTCACACTAATGTCTGCGTTAAGTTAATTAAAAAGGCTGTATAGGAGCTGTGAGCCTTTTGATTCTGAGAATCTCCAGGATGCCCATGCAGCTGTATAAATATTAATATATAAAACTGTTTGCAGGATAATCAGCTCTGCATACTGTGACAGACCCAGACCAGTGGGGTACAGGAGTCTGGTAGAGGGCAAATATACTGGTCACTGGATGAGTAGTTTTCTGTTCCCTGAGTTACCAGGGCAGGGCTGCACTAGAGTAATCAGGAACCTGCTAGAACCAGTTAAGGTAGACAGGCTGATTAGAACACCTGTAGCCAATCAAGGCAGGCTAATCAAGGCACCTGGGTTTAAAAAGGAGCTCACTTCAGTCAGGCCAGGGGAGAGGAAGTGTGTGAGAGGAGCTGGGAGCAAGAGGCCCGAGGAGCTGAGAGTGAGAGGGTGTGCTGCTGGAGGACTAAAGAGTACAAGCATTATCAGATACCAGGAGGAAGGTCCTGTGGTGAGGATAAAGAAGGTGTTTGGAGGAGGCCATGGGGAAGTAGCCCAGGGAGG
>NC_133784.1:18372408-18426211 GCF_003597395.2 Chelonoidis abingdonii
CCCAAAAACCACAAACAAAGGCTTCCCTCCACGGAGATTTGAAAGTATCTTGTTTCCTGATTGGTCCTCTGGTCAGGTGTTGTTTGTTAACCCTTTCCAGGTGAAAGAGACATTAACCCTTAGCTATCTGTTTATGACAGGGACAGACACCAACAGCAATCCTAGCTGAATGTACCCAGGCTAAATATGGCAAGGCAGTACCCACACCATAGTTAAGAGGGTAACTACATTCCCATTATAACTGGATTTTTCCTCCTCCTAATATGTGCAGAAAAAAAATTACTAGATCCAAATATCCTAATAATGTAAATGACAACACTTTAAAATTCTGCTCTCAGCCTTAGTGATATGTAAGTTTCACAGGCTAATTATGTGGTGTGTAAAGAAGTATTTGCTTTTGATCCGTGTTAAATCTGTTGCCTTTTCAGTTCATTGAGTGTCCCATTGTTCTTGTATTATAAGAGTAAACTGAACTGCCTCAAACCACTGTCTCTCATAACCATTAATCGATATACCACCTAACATTTTAGTTGCCTTTCTCTGGACCTTTCCCCATTATCTACTTTTTTAATCGGTTACCCAAGTTTGAACCTAGTGAGGATGTACAATTGATTTATAAAACTGTATGATAACATTTCAGTTGTATTCTCTATTGCTGTCTAATACAGACTAAGATTATGGGAGCTTTCTAACCCACTCCTGCACACTGAACAAAGGTGTTTACAGAGCTGTCTGCAGAGATGCATGGATTTGTTTTCAGTTAGTGTATGGGGAATCCTCAGTGTGCATGGGGAATCCTGATTTTTCTTGCACTTACGTCCATGTCTTTTCAACTGCTTAAACCCTTAATTGTTTAGGCCTGTAACAGGGTGCCTGGAGGCAGGGCTGGCATTAGACTCGCTAGGGCCAAGGCAGAAAATAGGGAGAGGATGCCCCATGGCAGGCATGTGTGCTGGCCACAGAGGCTGGGTGGCCCACTGAGGTGAGTCAGGGGGTGGAGGTGGCGCTCCTGCACCGAACCCCGCTGCCCAGGGCTGAAGAATGTAACTTAGCTTTGCAGGGCCTTGGCAATTGCCCAGTGTAGCAGTTGGTACACCCGACTTCCAGCCCCTTGCTTCCCTAGTCAAGGAGCCTCAGTCTCTTATGCAATGGGGTATGGGAACCTGGGCCCTCCATCTCTGTTGGGTCCAGCCCAATGTCCTGAGAGTTGACCCCAGACCAGGGGGTCCCCAGCAGGGAGTCTAAACCCATTGCCCTGGGCTACTTTCTACCACCATCCCTTCGGTTTGGGGCATGGCCCTGTGATATTATTGACATGAACTGTGACCGTACAGATCATTGTTGCAACCAAGATCATATAGTGGCACGAAATCTTGTACAAAGGAGGTCACATAAGGTGTCCATGAAAAGATTATGATTTGCTGGTAATGATTATGCTATTTGTTTGTGTGTATCATTTTTGTATTTAAAGTTATAAATATTGGCTCTATACTGTCTGTATTTCAAACCTATGCTATGCTTCTGAGTGAAACAATTTGGCATCAGCACTGCCTAGCCTGCTTGATGGCTCATTAAGGACCATCATCTGTACAACTGACCCATTGAGAGAAGGCAGATACACCTTGTACTCAGCAATGCATGCAGGGACATGCCTATGGACAGAACTCTAAGGTTTTTCAATGCCATGTGCTCGGTGGCTTGTGGTTGGAACAAAGAAAGCACAAGCCACATGGCAAAAGGACTATAAAAGAAAGCAGCAACATCTCCATTTGGTCTAAATCCTGCTTCTTACTTCTGAGGGAACCTTGCTACAAACTGAAGCTCTGAAAAAAGGACTGAACGACACATCCAAGCTGTGGATGTACTCCAGAGACTTGATTTAAACCGGCAGTTTATTCTATCACCGCTACAAGCCTGAACCAAGAACTTTGGCATTACTGTATGTAATTGGATCCATTTACCCAATTCAAACTCATCTATATGTCTTTTTATGAATAAACCTTTAGATTTTAGATTCTAAAGGACTGGTAACAGCGTGATTTGCAAGTAAGATCTGATCTGTATATTGACCTGGGTCTGGGGTTTGGTCCTTTGGGATCGAGAGAACCTTTTTTCTTTTACTGGGGTATTGGTTTTCATAACCATTCATCCACATAACAAATGACACTGGTGGTGATACTGGAAAACTGGAGTGTCTAAGGGAATTGCTTGTATGACTTATGGTTAGCCAGTGAGGGGGGGGGGGTAAGATCGAAGTCTTCTCTGTTTGGCTGGTTTGGTATGCAAGAGACCCAAGCTTTGGGCTGTGACTGCCCAGCTCTAAGCAATTTGTCCAGAGTTGATATTCTCAGTTGCGTACCACTAGAGGCAGCATTGTTACAGTGGTGTAGTCATGCTAGTGCCCACAGAACCAGATCAATTAAGCTTCGGATCAGAACCCCACACTATCCAAATCTGAATTTTGGTATTTAGAGTTTTGTTGGTTAAAGATCAGTGACCATGAGCCAGAAAGCATCAGCAGAAGCAATGAAACTGCAAGCCCTGAGAGACAGGCTGCAATTTGAACATAATCAAAACCTGGCAGAAATTTGAATGGGAGAGAAGCAAACCTTGGCTCAGCTGGAAAAGGAAGCTAAAGAGAGGGCGGCTGCTGAAAGACAATAAGATCCTGGAAGAGAGGAAAGGGCTTGTAAGAGGCACATGGAAGGTATAGCTGCTGAGGAGAGAGTTGCCAGACTTAGACTCCAAGTCAAAAAAGCAATGGAAGAACAGCAGAAACTGTATCCTCTTGGAAGTCCAGTTTATAACAATGTTAGTATGTTGTATTACTCTGTGCAGTTGTCTGTGTTTAACCAGTTTTGCTATGGCCAGGGAGAGGGTAATTTTAACCTGGGAAAGGTGGCAAAAAGCTGTTTGTCTGTGAATGAAGTTTCTGAATGTTTGTCTAACGTCTCACAAGTGAATCTGGAATTAAATCAAGCACAGAAAGAACTCATTGGTCAGGAAAATGTTTCTCAGAAGCAGATTAAAGTGGATGGTCAGGTTAAAGCCCTAGCTGAGGAAGAAAAGGGGAGATTTTTGATGGGAGAGGAAGACAAGGAAATTTTGGAGGAGCCTAGGCAGCCTTGTGAGCTGATGGCTTTGTTTAATCAGCAGTTCGGAAAGGCAAGTATAATGGAAGATGTGTCCCTATACCGTACCTGTTACCTGCGTGGAGAATTGTGATAATGGAGGAAATGTGCCCGTGTCTGTTGAGGGTAATGACTTGCCTATGGAGGGAGCTATCCCAGTCTCCAAGCAGTTGTCTGTGAACAGCTCTGTGCACTGGGACAAGGGAAATGAGATCTCAAGCTGTGTGTCTGGTAAAGGAGAATGTGTCTCCAGTTGTCTTTGTCTGCAGAGCAGACAGAAGGTGCCTTTCAGCCTCTGATGGTTGAAGGTAGTGCAGTTGTCTCAAATTGGTTCTGGATTCAACTAAAGCCCAGAAAGGGAATGGTCCTACATTTGTGTCTGCCAGGGAGAATGGCACTGTAACTAGGTTACATCCAGTTAGTGTCTTAGCAAAATCCCAGAGACCAGACAATTCTGATGCTTGTATTTTGCCCGTTGCTAATGTGTGCTGGGAAAAGGTGTAGCAACTCTGTCTAATCACGGTGATATCCTAGCCAGGGCACAAGAAAAGCATAACGATGATTTGATTGTGTTACCTACTGACAGTTTGGAAACTTGCAGCAAGAAAGAAAAAATTCCTAAACTTGTATGTGGCAAAGGGAATGAGAATACTTCTGACCTTTTGACTATGAAATCTAGTAGTCTGCCTGAAAGGGAATTGTGTACAAATCTGCTTGATGAGCCAAAAGTGATCCTGGATGTAAGTGAGACCCAGAAAGAGTCTGTTGTTGCTCAGGAAAGTGTTCCTTTAGAGCATGCCCTAGGTGAAGAGGGAAGGGCAGAATTTCTGTGTGGGGTGAATTGTTGCTTAGAGAAGCTCCCAGGGAAAAGAATCCTCATGGTAATCTGTGCAAGCAATTGCTGCAACTGAAGGGTGTGGAGGTGATTTAATCAAGGAAGTTTCTGTTCCTAACAGCCAGAAATCTTCTGTCGTGAATGGATCCACTGACTTTCCTTTTGAAAGATCCAGTGTGGATACCTCTGAAAAGGTCTCAGATGGACTAAAAGCTATTAAGGAAGTTGAACAGCCCTATAACCAAGTGGCGGTGGGTGACCAGTTTGTTGGGAAAACAATGTTGTTGGAACAGAAATGTCTCCATGTAAATAATCTGTATCTCACATTCAGAGGGAAGACTGGGTAGCTGAGTCTGCAGAGCAGGACAGCTGTGCAGTTAATCTTTTGAGAGGGCAGGTATACTCTCACCTCTAGACACTTTAGATATGATTTGTAATCTCTCAGTGGACTTAACATCTGATTCCATGTGGAAGGACCACAGAACTTTGAGTCTAACTTGCCAGTGAAAATGGATGGTATATCTTTAAGACAGAGTCCAGCCTTGGAATTGGTAGCAGTGAAGGATCTGAAAACTGGTGAACAGGCTCCTGTTTGTGCTGATGGAAATTACCTGGCTGACAGGGAGAAGAAAGGCTTGCAAATAGCTGTTAGCACAGAGGGCACATCCAATCAGCCACTGAATTCTGTTAAAAAAGCAAGAGAAATCAGGGTTTAATCCTTCAGGACAAGGAGGAAAGAGAGAACTTAATTTTGCAAAGGGAAGCCACAGGTTAACCCTAAAAGGCCCAAATCCCAATGGTGCTGAGCTGAAGGTGTGGCATGACAAACATGATTGTAGATGGACACTTGCAATGAATTTGTTATTGCTAATGGTAATTTTTGTACCTAATGTGTTGCAATAACCAAGAACTGTAATAATAATAAAAAACAAACCTGTACTATGTGCCTAATCTTCTGAAAAAACACTTGAACATGTTAAAAGGAATACATAAGAACACACTTATGTTAAAAGGCCTTGTTATACTAATGATGCATAGTTAGTGCCTATAAACAGTCTTGGAACTTTTCACAGGAGAAAAGACACTCCACACCTAATGTGCTGTATGAAAAGCAAAACTGAGGCACACTACCATATTGCTTTCACCACTAAATGACAAGATTTCTATACTATGCACAACATTAATATCTACATTGTCTTGATATTAATTGGGTTCCAAACATTTGCTAGAGCTTGTCATGTAGTCCAATCTCCTGGTCAAAGCAGGACCAACACTAACTAAATCATCCCAGCCAAGACGGGCCTTAAAAACGTCTAAGGATGGAGATAGGTAACCCATTACAGTGCTTCACCACCCTCCTAGTGAAATAGTGTTTCCTAATATCCAACCTAGATCTCCTCCACTGCAACGTGAGACCATTGCTTCTTGTTCTGTCCTCTGCCACCACTGAGAACAGCCTAGCTCTGTCCTCTTTAGCATCCCCCTTCAGATAGTTGAAGGCTATCAAATCCCCCCTCATTCTTCTCTTCTGCAGACTAAATAACCCCGGTTCCCTGAGCCTCTCCTCGTAAGTCATATGCCCCAGCTACCTAATCATTTCCATTGTCCTCTGCTGGACTCTCTCCAATTCGTCCACATCCCTTCTGTAGTGGGGGGACCAAAACTGTCCGCAATACTCCAGGTGTGGCCTCACCAGTGTTTGAATAGAGGGGAATAATCACTTCCCTCAGTCTGCTGGCAATGCTCCTAATAATACAGCCCAATATGCCGTTGGCCGCCTTGGCAACAAGGGCACACTGCTGACTCATATCCAGCTTCTTGTCCACTGTAATCCCCAGGTCCATTTCTGCAGAACTGTTGCTTAGCTAGTCGGTCCCCAGCCTGTAGCGGTGCATGGGATTCTTCCATCCTAAGTGCAGGACTCTGCACTTGTCCTTGTTGAAACTCATCAGATTTCTTTTAGCCCAATCCTCCAATTTGTCTAGGTTACTCTGGACCCTATCCCTGCCCTCCAGCATATCTACCTCTCCCCTCATTTTAGTATCATCTGCAAATTTGCTGAGGGTGCAATTAATCCAATCATCCAGATGATCATTAATAAAGATGTTGAACAAAACTGGCCCCAAAACCGACCCTTGGGGCACTCCGCTTGATACTGGCTGCCAACTAGACATCGAGCCAGTGATCACTACCCATTGAGCCTGACAATCTAGCCAGCTTTCTATCCACCTTAACAGTCCATTCTTCCAATCCATACTTTTTTAACTTGCTGGCAAGAATACTGTGGGAGACCGTATCAAAAGCTTTGCTAAAGTTAAGATATATCACATCCACCGCTTTCCCCATATCCAGAGCCAGTTATCTCATCATAGAAGGCAATCAGGTTGGTCAGGCATGGTTTGCCCTTGGTGAATCCATGTTGACTGTTCTCCTCCAAGTGCTTCAAAATGGATTTCTTGAGGACCTGCTCCATGATTTTGCCAGGTACTGAAGTGAGGCTGACTGGTCTGTCGTTCCCCAGGTTCTCTGTCTTCCCTTTTTTAAGTATGGGCACTATATTTGTCTTTTTCCAATCATCCAGGACCTCCCCTGATTGCCATGAATTTTCAAAGATAATGGCCAATGCCTCTGCAATCTCATCAGCCAACTCCCTCAGCACCCTCGGATGCATTAGATCTGGACCCATGGACTTGTGCACATTCAGCTTTTTTAAATAGTCCTTAACCAGTTCTTTCACTACTGAGGGCTGCTCACCAATTCCCCATACTGTGTTGCCCAGTGCAGCAGTCTGAGACCTGACCCTATGAAGACCGAGGAAAAAAAAGCATTGAGTACTTCAGCTTTTTTCACATCTGTCACTGTGTTGCCTCTCTCATTCAGTAAGGGGCCCACACGTTACCTGACCTCCTTCTTGTCGCTAACATACCTGTAGAAACCCTTCTTGTTAACCTTCACATCCCTTACTAGCTGCAACTCCAATTGTGCCTTGGCTTTCCTGATTATACTCGTGCATGCTCTAGCAATATTTTTATACTCCTCTCTAGTCATCTGTCCAAATTTCCACTTCTTGTAACCTTGCACTTCTTGTAAGCTTGTATGGATAAAGTAGCTATGTTCTTTAGCTGTTGGGAAGATAACATGAGACATACAGGAACCATGCTGCAAGAGCAGATCCAATCCACTATTGTTCTAACCAAGTCTTACCTTGAGTTTGTAAAGAAATTCAATCATTTTATTGAACATGACTTAGATAAACCATTTATGTTATACACTGATATGGCTTCTAACTCAATACTAGCTGTAGTAAGGCAGAACCAAGGATGGGTAGGGTGACCAGATACAGGTGCACAGCCCTGACCAGAGCCAGAGGCACACTGGTCTGCCTGGCCCTGTGCTACCAGCATGCCCCTTCCTGTTGGGGGTGGGCCTATGCTGCGCCACACAGCTCCCCTGCCCAGAACCCCCAGGATCCACTATGCCCAGAGCCCCCCTACAATCCTTCCACCACAAATGCCATGGTGTGCACACACACCCCGTCCAGTGCCCCCCTGCCCACAGCCCCACCACAGCTGCCCAGCACCCCACACAGAACCCCCCCACTCGCTCGTTTCCCAATACACAGATTTCCCCTTCCTTCCTTCCTCCCTCCTACTGCCCTTCCCCACAGCCCCACAACTACACAATACCCCACACAGACCTGCACTGCCCATTGCCCTGACACACACAAACCTCCCCCATTGCCCAGCACCCTCCACACCCTCACAGCCCAGCAACCCCCCCACCCATACCTCCCAGACACTCACTCCATCACACCCTTCCACTTTCCCTGGCCGCACTTACCAGCCCTGCTGGGAGGTCTTTGGCTCCTAGGGTGAGAGTGGCGAGGGGGATCTCTAGATTCTCCATGTGCTGCGTCTGCCACAAGTGCAAGCTCCGTGGCTCCCACTGGCCAGCAAAAGTGCCAATGGAAGCTCCTGGAGTCACAGAGAGGGGCTTGCAGGCGCCAGCAGCATGCAGAACCCCTCCCCACCCTAAGAGCTAGGGGGCAAGGTGGGGAGTCCCGGTGGTGCTCACCTGGGGCGGCTCCTGTCTCGGGAAGCATCCGGCAGGCTGGTACCACTGGCTCCTAGGGTCGTGGGTTGGGTTGGGGGGGGCGGAGGGCTCTCTGCCCGCTCCGGGCGCCTGCAAGCCCCGCCCCTGCAGCATGTGGTCCTCCCGCCAGCAGGCAGGTGCTGAGAGCTGCCCCAGGAAGTGGTAAGCAGCGGTGCCACGGCTGTGGTGCCATGGCTGCGGTCTGGACGGTCCCTGATACCAGGACAAATGGTGTCTCAACCAATATAAGGTTGGGACATGGGACAAGTCCCCTAAAAACGGGACTGTCCCAATAATATTGGGACATCTGGTCATCCGAAGGATGGGGAGCTCTTGGGATATAGTTAGTGATGTTTGTGTCATCCCTTCCTGCATCAGTTTTGCATTGGGGGGGGGGTGACGTTATTGACATGAACTGTGATCGTATAGATCATTGTTGCAACCAAGGTCATATAATGGGACCAAATCTTGTACAAAGGAGATCATGTAAGGTGTCCATGACATGGTTTGCCATTGCTGTATGTAACTGATTCCATTTAAGCAATTCTAACTCTCATCTATATTTCTTTCTTTTTATGAATAAACCTTTGGGTGGGGAAACCGTAAGTTTGGGAAACCATAAATTTGGTCAGGCCAAACCCCAAAATGTCTCCCTGCTTCAGTCACCCAGCTACCTCCACTGCCAGTAACTCCCTAGTGCTTCTCCACAGTCTCCCTTGGCTGGGAAACAGTCCTTGCTGCCTGGTGGCTGCCTCAGCTGGCAGGCTAGTACACCTTTCTCTCTGGTAGAGAGGCTGCTAGCTCCTGCCTCTTTGCCTGTCAGCCCCCAACTGAGCTAGGTCCTCTCTGTCGTCTGCTCTCCAGGCCTGGCATTGGCTGCAGGGCTAGCTGGGGCTCCAAGGCTCTCTTTAACCTATCCCATGCTAGCAGGCAGTTTCTCCACTTCATCGCAAGGTCCTTCTGTTTTCCATACAGTCCTCTCTAGACTTACCTAAATTAAGTACTTTTGCATCATCCATAAAGTTTGACATTTCATTGTTCAGCTGCCGTGAAACAAAGTGGGATTAGAGCCTATTTGAATAAAGATTGGAGAACAGCTCATCCAACTCTAGCATCTTCTCTCAAGTCCTGAGTGACAGTGTAATGGGAAGCAAACATGTGGACTGAGGACCAGGTTGCTGCTCTACAAATGTCCAGAATTGGAGCATATGCTAGAAAAGCCACCAAGTCCAACTGCAATCTTGTCAAATGAGTTGTGATTCTCCTAGGTGGGGCGGTGATCGCCAGGTCATAGCACATGTGTATACAAGAGACTATCCAAGAAGAAATTATCTGAGTGGACAGTATCAGAGGGGTAGCCGTGTTAGTCTGGATCTGTAAAAGCAGCAAAGAGTCCTGTGGCACCTTATAGACGAACAAACGTTTTGGAGCATGAGCTTTCGTGGGTGAATACCCACTTTGTTGGATGCATGTAGTGGAAATTTCCAGGGGCAGGTGTATATATATGCAAGCAAGAAGCAGGCTGGAGATAACGAGGTTAGTTCTCCAGCCTGCTTCTTGCTTGCATATATATACCTGCCCCTAGAAATTTCCACTACATGCATCCAACAAAGTGGGTATTCACCCACGAAAGCTCATGCTCCAAAATGTGTGTTCGTCTATAAGGTGCCACAGGACTCGTTGCTGCTTTTACTGAGTGGACATGATTCTCCTTTTATTCTATCTGCCACTGCTATGAACAGTTGGGAGGACTTATGGAAATGCCTTGTTCTGTCAAGATAGAATGCCAAAGCTCTTCTGACACGTGAGTCTCAAGTGTGGTGGTTGGAAGTAGTCAAAAAGAGGTTACAGTTTATTGTTTTCTGTTTGCTTATTTGGGTAAGGGAAATAGAAACAGTAAAGCATAAACATGAGCATCAACAAAACAACTGCCAAGCTAGAGCTGGCCAGATTGGAGTGGAGTTGGGGGGGAGAAAGAGAGAGAATGTGAGCACCAAAGGTGGGAAGCAGAGTTAAGAGCCAAAGAAAGGCAGGCAGAACAGCAGAGGACAGGAAGATGGCTGCCAACAAGCCCTGGAAGCTGAGAAGCAAAAAGAGGAGAGAGAAGCAGCTGCCCATAAATAAGCTGGGAGAGGAAGAGGCCCAAGAAAAGGAGAAGGAATGGATGTATAACCTCGACACGATGGAAAAACATGGACTGATCCCAGAATCACTAATCTCTCCTTCCACTCAAGGAACGCTCAGCTTGGACAAGTTGTGTCCTGCACACAAGTAATTAGACAGCATTGAGGAATATCTTACCACTTTTGAAGGTTCATAATATTCTTGAGGACAGACAAATCCCCACAGTGATTGCAAAACTGTCTGGTAAAGCTTTGAATGTATTTAATTAAATGCTGATTCAGGAAGCTTTCATGGAATATTAGAGTTGGAAGGGACCTCAAGAGATCATCTAGTCCAACCCCCTGTTCAAAGCAGGACCAATCCTAAATCCTGAAGTGGCCCCCTCAAGGCTTGAACTCACAACCCTGGGTTTAGCAGGCCAATGCTCAAACCACTGAGCTATCCCTCTCCCCCACAATTTGATATATTGTGAACTTAAAAGGCTGTTTTACAAAGGTTTCAAATTACTCCTGCAATGTATAGGTTGAAAATTAGAAATCTCAAGAAAAGTGCTGGCATGAGTTATGGTGAACATGCTTATAAAATGTGTGACCTAATGGGAAAATGGTTAAAATGGAAGGGGGCTGATGATTATATAACTAATTGTTTGATCTCTTTGCTCAAGAAAATTTCCTAGGTATATACACTGAAGATGTTAGAAATAGTGCATGGGATACATTTTTAAACTCTGTGAAAGAAATGGCCACTCTGGCCGATTCTTTTGTGCGAGTCCAGATGCCCAATAAGTGCAAGCCATAGAATGAGGGGTACAAACACAGTGTAAAAGGGAGATCCTGTTTTACTGCTGGGAAGGAGGGTAGTTGGAAGCCCAGACACTCACCCCCACAAAATTGTTCCCCTCCTGGAAATCCTCATCACAAGCCTGCTGTGAAGGAGGAGTGTCCAAGAAGGTGTTTCCAGTGTAACTCCACTGACCACCTGAGAAATCAGTACCCTGAGCTAAAAGATGCTAATCCTCATCCAACCCATAATAATGAAGCTGTCCTTAACACAGAAGCCCCCAGAGGTAGCTTCATTTCATCTGACAAGCTTTGAGTTGCCTGAGTTCTAACAGAACATGCCTTGATACAAGATGACAGAGTTAACTTGTTCAGTTCATAAGAAATTCTAATGCAGTCTGACACCCAATTTGATAGTCTCAGTGTTGAAACAGTCTGTCCTCCGGATTTATTATCAAAAGAGAGAATACATCTTGGTGATTTGCAGAACAGTTTTGTCCTATTGAGGTGATATACAAAACAGCTCATAAAATGCCTAATGTTGAAATTAGCCTTTGCAGGAGATGAATGAGGTCTTGGAAAGAGTACTGGTAAGTGAATAAATTGATTTAAGAGAAATTTTGAAACCATTTTTTTGCAGAAATTTAGGATGAGGATGAAGAGTAACTCTGTCCTTCTGGAAGATGGTATAAAGCGGTCATGCCACCAGTGCTTGAATTTCACTCACTCTGGGAGCAGAGGTAATAGACATCAAGAACGCTATCTTAATAGACAAATCTTACAAAATACAGGCGGACATAACGTCAAATACTGGTTCTATCAGAGACAAGAGGAGTCTAATAGAAGGGAAAAATCCTTAACAGGCAGAAAAACATGTGTTCATCAAATATTTGAAGTGGCTATCATAGAATTGGAAAAAATTGCATCGCTGAACTGAGGATGAAAGGCAGATCTTACTACTAGATGAACCTTAATATAACTCTTTTTAAGAGATCTGAGGGCTTCAATGATAATCCAGGATGGAAGGAACAGATGCATTGACAGGGTGAAAACTGAAGCCATATTGAAAACCATTTCCACTTGAAACTATAAGTAAGCCTCAGATTCTCCCTTCATGGAGCTCACTAACAAAAATCTTTTCTAGCCTCTGGAGTCTACTTCTTACAAGATTTACAAATCACACACTGCCCATCATTCAGGGAAACAGCTGCCTCAAAGGCTGGACAGATCTTAAAATCAGAACTTGGCCTCCACCAGAGTAGCGGTATCTTGGTACTGAAGAAAACTCCTTAAAGGAATAAAATGTTGTTTTTATTTCTTCTCAGCCCCCAACCCCACCCCACCCCAGACAGGCTAACAAGATGTTTACCACTAAAACTATGAGAAAACTAACACTATGTACACTCACAGTTACACAGAAGTCATGACCATGAGGAAGCAAAGGACTTTTGCTGCCTTAGGTGGGGTAAGAAGGAACTGTGTAGCTTCCCTTTATGTCTCAGGATATGGGCTCAGGGGCATGCAGGGCACATGTGCAACCTCAACAGGCAATGATGGCCAAAAATTAATCTCACATGTATGTAGTGGATACACACTGAGACCGGAATCCACGTGGACAAATTCTCAAAGGACAATGGAATGTTATGGAAAGTCAAGGCTGCAATAGCGGCTAATAGAATTTGAAGTGAATTAGACAATCCTTTCATACAAAGAAAAAATCATGGTAATGCCACCCTGAGTGCACACTGGTACCCCTGCCAACCCTTCTCAAGATCCAAAAACTTCTGCTGAAAAAACTCATGGCTTAGTCTGATGTTAAATGCTACCTCTTTCTGTCGAAGCAGCTTCTAAGTGTAATAATAGCATGTGGATATTTTGTGACAATTGCTGTAATTCTTGTCAGAAGAAGTTCCTCACCTTGTGCAGTACTGATGGTTCTTTGAGATGCCAGTCCCTGTGGACACTCCACTCAGGGCCAGCACTTCCATTTAGGCGACCTAGGCAATCGCCTAGGGTGCCAGGATTATTGGGGGGTGGCATTTTGCAGGGGGGGTGTGTGTGGCAGGCAGCTCTGGTGGACCTGCCGCAGGCATTCCTGCGGACGGTCCGCTGGTCCCGCCGCTCCGGTGGACCTCCCACAAGCACGCCTGCGGCAACTCCACCAGAGCCGCGGGACCAGCAGACCGTCCACAGGAATGCCTGCGGCAGGTCCACTGGAGCTACGGGAGCAGCGCGCGGGGCGGTGAAATGGCCATGCGCCTAGGGCGGCAAACACACTGGTGCTGGTCCTGGCTCCACTGTAGGTGTGTCTGCATCCCTGTGCTTCTGACTGGAGATATTTGGTAGCAGTGTCCATTTGGCCCTCATGTGCGCTCTCCCTTTCTCATGCTCTGCCTTGAGCTAATTAGTGCTGTGTGGGCGAACTAGTTCCTTCTCTACCGTAGAGCCCCTATTGAGAACTCCAAAGTAGAGGGGAGGAGGGTAGATTGTGGAGCACCCATAGGACACGCAACTTGAAGAACCGTCATTACTGCACACTGTGAGTAACTTCTTCAAGTAGTGTCCCTATGGATGCTCTACTGTAGGTATCCCCAATGGAGGGTTGGGGCTTCAGAATCAAGTTCATTATGGATGACAATACTGTGGAAGCCGAAGATGGCATCAGAATCAGAGTCTCTAGTAATTGCAGAGTGTTCTGCGAAAGTGTGAACAGACAATCAAGTCGCTGCCCTGCAGATTTCTGGAATGGGAATATTTTTAATTAAGGCGACAGAAGTGGAGTGTGTACAGATTCTGGATGGGGGTAAAAAACTGCAAGCATGATAGCAGTAATTCTCTCATTTGGAGAGTCTCTGAACTAATAACACTGTGCCTTTTGATCTCTCCTCCTCTAATCTGTTTTCTCCTCCTCAAAAATTTCCTCTCAAGGTTCTGGGGCTCTGGACACAGAGGCTGAAGGAGACAGTTTAGTTGAGCCTCCATATGAGACTCTCTAGATGCCGGGTGTCAGTAGACTGCCAACGGATCTCAGTAAGGCCACTGGGGTGGGGGGAATGGCAGGTGTCACACTACCCATGGGTGGTGTTAGGGGGCTTATTCCTTCACCCTCTCACTTCCCTGGTTCTTTTCGCATGAACAGAAAGCAATAATATCCAAAGTCCGAAGGTGCAAACAATTTGATGTTTATTGGGGTAAACTTTCAGCAAGCAGAAACTTTCTGTTTCCATTCTCTGTTCCCATTCCCCCCTTAGCAAAACATGATCCCAATTCCCCCACCCCCAATCGCTGTTCCCATTCCCCTCTTACTTCCTGAAGGGGGGAGGGATAGTTCAGTGGTTTAAGCATTGGCCTGCTAAACCCAGGTTTGTGAGCTCAATCCTTGAGGGGGCCATTTAGGGATCTGGGGCAAAAATCTGTCTGGGGATAGGTCCTGCTTTGAGCAAGGGATTGGACTAGATGATCACCTGAGGTCCCTTCCAACCCTGGTATTCTATGATGCAGACTATATAGTAAAACTTGATTTCCGCTTAGCTATACCTTAACCAATCATTTTACTGAAATTTAACTAACCAATCCTAACATACTGTAATATGGTTATTTAACCAATTAGATACCACCACCTTAATTGATTTACACCCAACAAAATTAATTATACAGCAGACAGAAACAATCTCAGAACCAGACAGAGATTATACAGACAAACAATAGGGAAGTGGAGACTACAGTGATAGAACAATACAGAAATGAGGATTTCACATCACAGCTATTGATAAGTGAGTTCTTGCCAGACAGAATGCTATTAAACTAAGTTTCCTTTTACATCTTCTAGGCTTTTCCCTTTCTCTGGAGGTGATAGGAATATCAGGACAGGATTGTATTCCTAACAGCCCAATAGCACCTTATTTCAATGTGACTAGTTGGAATGTGAGGATGTGACCACATGCTTCCCAGTTTATGGCTGGCCTCTGCTGCTTAGCCGAAGGCCTTAGCCTAAGAACCAGGCCTCACACTGTCACAGTGAGAGAAGGCCCTTACACATACAGAAAGTGATTTTGATTCTTTCTTTTATACCTCTATAACTAGCTAAGTGATAAGAATACACCTAAATTCTTAAAGTATAGGCCTTTGCAGACAGGCTTGAATATCTATATCCTAACACTTCACCCCTTTTTCTTCTTTTTCTTTTGGGATCCTCCTGCCCAGGTATCCCTGGAAAAGCATAGGACATATGGCAACACAATTTTTTGATAGGGCCAGGCATCAAGGTGGAACATGTCTTTCCCCCATCAGATAGGTAATTTGCATGCACATAGAGGCTTTCTTGGCTTGCCTCTGGATTCAAAGCTATTAGCAGCTTAGAGACTGTCTTAAAAGGGACACTTTTCACTTCCACCAGAGTTCTGATTACTTTTCGCTTTCATCTCCTGCTCCAAAACACACAGAGATCTGAAAAAGAAAGCACAATGTATTGTGGCTCCTTTTGGAGCTCTAATAGGATTTTAATTAAGTACTATGTTTTGTTTGCTTTTCTTTTCCTCCTTTTCCAATATACACTGCACACATCCTGGGAAATAGTTTAACCTTTATAAAATTATATTAGCCATATTAATTTTACACGAAGTATAACTGCCTTCCCCGTGCCTACACAGTTTTCATGCACCCTCACCAAAGCGAAAGTCCGATTTCCCAGAGCCACCCCAAGGCATTATTGCTCCCCTTTTCCTTTTCTTTTTCCTGTATACACACACAAAATTCTATTTTATCTAACATTCCTTGCACTAGAGAGTCCTGTGGCACCTTTAAGGTATAATTATTATTTATACCTGCCTCTGGAAATTTCCATTATATGCATCTGACGAAGTGGGTATTTACCCACGAAAGCTCAAGCTCCAAAATGTCTGTTAGTTTTAAAGGTGCCACAGGACTCTGTTGCTTTTTACAGATCCAGACTAACACGGCTACCCCTCTGATACTTGATTCCTTGCACTGTGATTACTTTTTTCTTTTTTTATATAACTGTACCCCCGATTACACTTTTATCTTGTACAACGAGAAACAGTCAGGGGCAGTCAAGTTCCAATAGAAACCTCTGACATTCCTTTAGGGATTTTGATTACATTACCCAATAGTTAAATAATTTTGATTAGATTATTTCTCTGCCTGCTGCCTGCAGCAGTCCCTTATAGACCATTTCTGTGGAAAAAGGGCCCATTTTCCCTCAGAATAGCTGTAAAGGCTTCTGGGGACAGAAGCATAGTGGTGGTAGTAGCCACTCTACCTGAACCCCTGGTATAATTTAATTACCAAGCTTTCATCCAATGTGACTGCACAGAGTTGCACATACAGTTACATTTATATTATTATTATTAAACCAAAAACTTTCTTCCTGTAACACCACAACTGTTACCTTTACCATTTTTACAACTTCCAAATGTTTACTTTCCTCCAAACCCTGTATTATTAATTTTTGCAAAAGGTATTTGTAACTTTTCACTTACTTCTTTCACTCCTACATTTAGTTCTTTAAGGTAGTGCACTTTGTTTCTAATAACTCAGCAACCAAGTACAATTACTGCCACACAGCTGCCTTAACCTGTGCTGCTTTACCTTGAGACTGTTCAAAAGGCAGTAAAACATTTGTTTCCATGGTTGCCCATGGATCTTTTACTCCAAAAATTTCAGTGGAATACAGCAGACCTCCATCATACTTTGTCCCAAACAAAACAAAAAAACATTTCACATAAGTATCCAAACTACCCTTCATTAAAACTTTAGAAAAAAGTGTGGAAAGGCAGGGGGAGAGGAGGGGGAAGAGGTAGAAAGAAACCAATTAAGCCTGTTAGGCCAGTTTAAAGTACAGGCTACCAGCAGCAAATTATGTAAACTGAGAGAAAGAAAAAGGAAAATAAGAAAAGGATATAGTTAGCTTTGAACCAAGAGTAGGCTCCCTAGGTTGAAACGGTTGGGAATCCTTACCCCCAGTTTCTCATCCTGGCTCTGGGACAAGAGTGGGGGTTGTTACCTGCTCCTGCAAACCCTGCCATTTTTTACTTTGAAACTTTTTTTTCCCCCACTCCCCCAGGACCAAGTCCCAGCTCCTGTCTCCAACAGCGGTCTGTTAACTTTGCTTCTGACTCTAAACCCTGTTGGCAGGAATTATCTTTAACCACCCCTAATTTACAACCCTTCGCAGCCCTTGCTGAAATAGCACCAAACTTGAAAGATTACTGGCAGCTTTCCATAATGGTTTGCACTTACTTCAAACCTCTCACAAGTGGACTGAAGTGACTCCTTTCCCTGGAAGGCATTCAATCCCAACAGGCAAGGACCTTCTTTCACTATCCATATACCAAAGGCAGGTGGGCTCCTCAGCCACCCCTCATCCCTCTGGGTCCCTAACACTTCCTTCATTTCCTTTTTAATCTCATCCCTGGCTGATTCCTGCAGCTGGTATGGGCCCTGGTTCTTCCTTATCCATTTATCCAAAAAATCCTTTACCCTGTCTTGCCAGAACTCGCAACTACCATCACGAGAGTTCACTATACCGCCTCCAAGCAGCTGCACGGACTGTTGGGCAGGGGGACTTACAGGCTGACACTCACCTATCCGATGTGATGCATCCGAGTCAACAGCACCAAGATGTTAGGGGGCTTATTCTTTCACCTTCTCACTTCCCTGGTTCTTTTTGCATGAACAGAAAGCAACAATACCCAAAGTCTGAAGGTGCAAACAATTTGATGTTTATTGGGGTGAACTTTCAGCAAGCATGATTCCAGTTTACTTCCTTAGTGTCCCCCTTCCCAGCTCTGACACCACAGAGCCTTGCCTGTGTCCCTGTTTCTGTTTCCATTCCCTGTTCTCATTCCCCCCTTAGCAAAACATGATCCCAATTCCCCCACCCCCAGTCCCTGTTCCCATGCCCCCCTTATTTCCTGATTAACTGCAGACTATATAGTAAAACTTGAGTTCCGCTTAGCTATACCTTAACCAATCATTTTACTGAAATTTAACTAACCAATCCTAACATATTGTAACATGGTTATTTAACCAATCAGATCCCACCACTGTAACTGGTTTACACCCAACAAAATTAATTATACAGCAGACAGAAACAATCACAGAACCAGACAGAGATTATACAGACAAACAATAGAGAAATAGGGACTACAGTAATAAAACAATACAAAAATAAGTATTTCACATCCCAGCTATTGACAAGTGAGTTCTTGCCAGACAGGATGCTATTAAACTAAGTTTCCTTTTACATCTCCTAGGCTTTTCCCTTTCTCTGGAGGTGATAGGAATATCAGGACAGGATTGTATTCCTAACAGCCCAATAGCACCTTATTTCAATGAGACTAGTTGGAATGTAAGGATGTGACCATACGCTTCCCAGTTTATGGCTGACCTCTGCTGCTTAGCCAAAGGCCTTAGCCTAAGAACCAGGCCTCAAACTATCACAGTAAAAAAAGGCCCTTACACATACAGAGAGTGATTTTGATTCTTTCTTTTATACCTCCATAACTAGCTAAGTAATAAAAATACACCTAAATTCTTAAAGTATAGGCCTTTGCAGACAGGCCTGAATATCTATATCCTAACAGGTGGTCATATCAAGAGGGCTGAGGCTTAGATAAAGGGTGTGACTGGAAAGGCCCTGGTTGGTGTAGAGACTGGCCATGGTGTGAGGGTAGTGAGAGGTCACTATTTGAGTCCTCGCTGGAAAGTGGTGGAGCTGACAAGGAGACTGGAGGTGAACATCCCAGTGCCAATGGTTATTCCGATGATCAAGAGGTGCTAGGTACCAGGGCCCAAGTACCAAGTAGTGGGGACTCTGGAGTCCCACCACCATGAGATCTCTGAAAAAATTAAACTCCTGCAGTATCGTGGTGATCAGTATCTTCAGGGCTTGTCGGTGCTGACTCACCAGTACTGAGGAAATGGGCAGAGATCTTGGCTGAGACGGTTGGTCCAATGAGGGCTGCTTGGAAGTAGTCAGTATTGAGGGTTTCCACACTGTTGCCCCCTTCACAGAGATGATATGGTTTGCTCTCTTCCCTTTGATAGGCAGTGCTGTTGCTTCAGAGCCTGTGCCCTTCAGGCCTTAGGCTTATAGGTTGTGTCTGCACCGGAGACCTATGTGTCCTATGGGTACTGTGCTTCGGGGATGTTGGTGCTGCTGGTGCCAAGGGACCAATCGTGCCAGGGATCTCCTCTGGCAGGTCAGGGTCTCAGTTTGAGGGCTTGCAGCCATCTTTTTGGTGATCTTGTGAGGGGAGTCCAAAGATTTCCTCCTCAGCTCACTCTGTTTGGAAGTAGAAGGCCCGGGGATGGTCTGTGCCACAGAGCAGATTCGGTACCAGGGTCGGATGCAGGTTGAATAGCACCCTCCATTAAGGAGGCGTTTCAACTTTAACTCCTGTTTTTTTCAGGATCTAGCCTTCAGTTGTTGGCAGAAGGTAAATTTCTGCAGAATTCGAGCCTCCTTGAGGCAATGGACACAGTGGGAATGACCATCCATAAACAGAATCAGAAGTGCGGGAGAGGCACTTTTTAAACCTGGGGGAGCTGAGCATGCCCTTATTAGGGGTGATCCCCAGGGGAGGGGGGAAAGGGGAAGAAAACAGGGGTAAGGAAAAGGTGTTTTTTTGAAACAGAGGGAAAAACTAACAGAAACCCTATAATACTAAGAAATTCTAACTGAAACTCAAATAGTAGCTAAAACAAAACCGAATTCTAAAACTCTGAGGTAAGAGAAAGTGGATGCTATTCACTATGTCTCTAGGCCAGAGGTGGTTGAGAAAGAACTGAGGGTAGTTTGCCCATGCAGTGCTAATTAGCCTTGAGGCAGAGCATGGAAGAGGGTGGTGCATGTGTATGAATTGCACCTTCAGCAAGTTTGCAGATGACACTAAACTGGGAGGAGTGGTAGATATGCTGGAGATATGCTAGACAAATTAGAGGATTGGGCGAAAAGAAATGTGATGAGGTTCAACAAGGACAAGTGCAGAGTCCTGCACTTACGATGGAAGAATCCCATGCACCGCTAGAGACTAGGGACCAAATGGCTAAGCAGCACATCTGCAGAAAAGGACCTATGGATTACAGTGGATGAGAAGCTAGATATGAGTCGACAATGTGCCCTTGTTGCCAAGAAGGCTAACGGCATTATGGGCTGTATAAATAGAGACATTGTCAGCAGATTGAGGAACATGATCATTCGGCTCTATTTGACATTGGTGAAGCCTCATCTGGAGTACTGTGTCCAGTTTTGGGCCCCGCACTACAAGAAGGATGTGGAAAAATTGGAAAGAGTTCAGCAGGAAGTCAACAAAAATGGATTAAGGGACTGGAGCACATGACTTATGAGGAGAGGCTGAGGAAACTGGGATTGTTTAGTCTGCAGAAGAGAAGAATGGGGGGATTTGATAGCTGCTTTCAACTACCTGAAAGGGGGTTCCAAAGGGGATGGATCTAGACTGTTCTCAGTGGTACCAGATGACAGAATGAGGAGTAATGGTCTCAAGTTGCAGTGGGGGAGGTTTAGATTGGATATTAGGAAAAACGTTTTCACTAGGAGGGCAGTGAAGCACTGAAATGAGTTAACTAGGGAGGTGGTGGAATCTACTTCCTTAGAAGCTTTTAAGGTCAGGCTTGACAATGCCCCGGCTAGGATGATTTAGTTGGGAATTGGTCCTGCTTTGAACAGGAGGTTGGACTACATGATCTTCTAAGGCCCCTTCCAACCCTGACTGGATTCTATGTGCCGGCCGAACAGACACTGCTACCAAAGATTTCCAATCAGAGGAGTTGGGATGCAGACACACCTACCGTGGAGCAGTAGGGACATACTCGAAGAACTGTGTGTTTAGTGAAAGTAAAGACATGATAAAATGGAAACATCTCCAAACTTTGTGTCACTGTATAGAGCAACAATGTTGTGAGACCCCTCCTTCCCTGGTTCATGACTCTTTTCCAGCCTTTGGTTTCCAACCTTTACTCCAGAAGTGAGGCTCAGTGCTACTTGAATTCCCCTTTGAAAGTGGTACAGATCCTCAGCACCACCAACACAGACCACTATATCAATAAATTAGGCCACAATGCTTACACTCCTCAGCTAGATAGACATGTCCCCTCTTAGGCCTGGTCTACACACAGATTTTGTACTGGTATAAGTATATTAGGTCTGAGTGTGATTTTTTTTTTTTTATTGATACAGTTATATCAGTACAATCCCTAGAATGGATGCAGTTATACTGGGATAAAGGTGCCTTATACCCGGATACCTTATTCCTCGTCTCATATAGGAATAAGCTATACCAGTATAAGCATCTTTACACCAATATAACTGAATCCAGTTTACATGTACGCAACGCATAAGTCATCACTTAGCCAGGACATACTTATTTACTATTTATATTTTTCCCCATAAAGTTATCCTTATCGGCTTTTTAGTCATGGCCTAAACTATGGTCTGTGTTATGCAAGAGGTCATGCATCACTTCTGGACTTAAACTCCATGGATCCTTTTTTTCCTTTCTCTGAATTCCACTGTTTTATGATCCCTCTCGTGAGATGCAATTTCACTATATTCATACAGAGAAAGAGACCATCACCATTCTTCTCCAGCAGGGCTCTCCACTGCAGTACAACATTGCATTTGCTTTTTAGCTGCCATGTTTAATTACAAATTCAAGTCCAGTTTGCTATCTATTATCACCCAGGAATTTATTTTAGCATTACTGTTTCCAGAGGGGAGGAGGCGGAGGGGATGCCAGGGGGCATTATCCACTGACTATCCAAATTTGGATTATTTTTCCAGCTGTTGCATTGACTTGCATTTGAGCAAATTGTTCTACTCAAATTTCTCACCTTTCAGAGTTCCATTGTATTATTTCCATGTATTCGCAACTCCTTCCAATTTAGTATCATGTGTGAATAATTCCATCAACGGGATGCTTGTTCCTTCTTCAAATGATGAATGATGATGTTAAGTAAGATAGGACCTAGCACTGATCTCTGCAGTACTCCACTAGATTTCCCCCACTCCAATATCTTACATGGTATTATCACTGCCCTTTGTTTTCAATCCTTGCCCAGATCTCACGCCATGTAACAGTGCTCATATGAATGCCAACTGAAATTATCTTTTTTCAAGCAATATTTTGAGGCACACCGTCAAGTTCTTTACTAAAGTCAAACTATTAGTGCAACAATAGGGTTATTAATTCATACATGTAAAAACATTAATCAAATAATTTAAGTGATGCACATTAACATTCTCTGAATAAATGAACTGGCAAATATTAGTCAATCGGTTTATTAATTTTATCAATAAACATTTCTTAATTGAAATAGAGTATACAAGGAGCACCAGACTCCTGCTACATCTAGCAGGCTTTTGATAACACAAACATGGGGCTGATCTTGCTCATACTTACACATGTATAACTTTATTCATTTGAGGAGTCTGAATGAACTCAATGGGATTACTCATGTGCATAAGTGTTTTAGGAATGGGAGCTAATTTCTCAAGAGCTACAGAAAAAAAGACATGGAAGAAGGCTGGTGGCAGAGGAAGGAGCAGTTTTAAGGATCATGCTCCTCCTCAGAAGTCACAGGAGATGGAGAAGATATCCAGAGGCTGCCACAATACCATGTCTGAGAAAAGGCCTCAATCAGAGTGCCTCCATAGATCTGAGCAAGAAATGAAGGGCTAGGGAAGACAGCTGGCTTTTCAACTGCCTTTTGTTCTCTGTACTTCCTGTAGCCTGGGGTGGGGGGGATGCTTGCACTATAAAATACCAAGGAAGCTGCAAAATGTGTTTCCTACCTAAGGCCAGATTATCAAAGGTCATTAGGTACTAAAGGTGCAGCCAGGTAGCTAGTGGGATTGTACCCAGGTGCCTAAATTCATGTAAGTGAAAATCCCACAAGGCACCTACAATTAAAAATCTGGCCCCTAGTGCTCATGATCACAAGGGGAGCATATGGGCATAGCTCATCATTCTGTTAATGATACACGGGCGAGAAAAGAATCCAGCCCAGTTCTCCCAGAGCTGTGTTATATCTGCAGAACAAAGGGGAGTAAAAAAGAGCAACAATGTATTTTTATCACTGAAGTCAGCAGACAGGAATACTGAATATGCAGAGGGAATAGAGCAATAGAATAAGGTGGTGCCATTTCAGTCACATAGTCACTTTTCTGACCATAGTTGTCCTTAGAAATATGCTATTAAATAAATCTTCATATGTATGTAATAATGCTGCATTACCTAGATGATTCCACAGTAAATCATGGCTATGCCATGTGTGACATTTCACTCCATATTCTTTATGAAAATATGTTTATGATATGAATATGATATAACTGAGATATACTTTATGCAAGATGGCTGATGTGAGATATCACTGGAAAGTTATGATTTACTGAATGTGATTATTCAGTTTGTACGCCTGTATCATTTCTGTATCTCAAGATAGGAAATATGTATCTATGTAACAGTGAAAACCTTGCCGATCTTAAACACAAAAAAGAAGCTTACAAGAAGTGGAAGATTGGACAAATGACCAGGAAGGAGTATAAAATATTGCTCAGGCATGCAGGAGTGAAATCAGGAAGGCCAAATCACACTTGGGAGTTGCAGCTAGCAAGGGATATGGCGAGTAACAAGAAGAGTTTCTTCAGGTATGTTAGCTACAAGAAGAAAGTCAAGGAAAGTGTGGGCCCCTTACTGAATGAGGGAGGCAATGAAGTGACAGAGCATGCGGAAAAAGCTAATGTACTCAATGCTTTTTTTGCCTCTGTCTTCACGAACAAAGTCAGCTCCCAGACCACTGCACTGGGCACCACAGCATGGGAAGGAGGTAACCAGCCCTCTGTGGAAAAACAAGTGGTTCGGGACTATTTAGAAAAGCTGGAGGAACGCAAGTCCATAGGGCCGGATGCGCTGAATCCGAAGGTGCTAAAGGAGTTGGCGGATGTGATTGCAGAGCCACTGGCAGCGGCGGCTCCAGGTACCAGCGTTCCAAGCACATTCCTGGGGTGGCAAGCTGCGGGGGACACCCAGCCGGACCCTGCGAGGGCAGCAGTCATGCAGACTTTGGAGGCATGTCTGCGGGAGGTCCACCGGTCCCGTGGACTCACCGACAATTTGGAGGTGGGTACACCAAAGCCGTGGGACTGGTGGACCTCCTGCAGGCATGCTGCTGAATCTGCAGGACTGGGAACCTCCCGCAGGCATGCCGCTGAATGCAACCTGCCTGCCACGTTTGGGGCGGCAAAAAAGCTAGAGCTGTCCCTGGCCATTATCTTTGCTAACTCATGGTGATCTGGGGAAGTCCAGGATGACTGGAAAAAGGCTAATGTAGTGCCCATCTTTAAAAAAGGGAAGGAGGAGGATCTGGGGAACTATAGGCCAGTCAGCCTCACCTCAGTCCCTGGAAAAATCATGGAGCAGGTTCAACGAATCAATTCTGAAGCTCTTAGAGGAGAGGAAAGTGATCAGGAACAGTCAGCATGGATTCACCAAGTGCAAGGCCTGACTAACCTAACTGCCTTCTATGACGAGATAACTGGCTCTGTGGATGAGGGGAAAGCAGTGGACCTGTTATTCCTTGACTTTGGCAAAGCTTTTGATACAATCTCTCACAATATTCTTGCCGGCAAGTTAAAGAAGTATGGGCTGGATGAATGGACTATAGATGGATAGAAGCTGGCTAGATCGTTGGCTCAACAGGATGAATGGCTCCATGTCTAGTTGGCAGCTGGTGCAAGTGGAGTGCTCCAAGGGTCGGTCCTGGGCCAGTTTTGTTCAATCTTCATTAAGATCTGGAGGATGGCGTGACTGCATCCTCAGCAAGTTTGCAGATGACACTAAATGGAAGGAGTGGTAGGTAAGCTGAAGGGTAGGGAGCATACAGAGGGAGCTAAAGAAATTGGGAGATTGGGCTAAAGAAATCTGATTAGGTTCACAAGGACAAGTGCAGAGTCCTGCACTTACGATGGAAGAATCCCATGCACTGCTACAGACTAGCAAACAAATGGCTAGCAACATCCTGCAGAAAAGAACCTAGGATTACAGTGGACGAGAAGCTGATACAAGTCGACAGTGTGCCTTGTTGCCAGGAAGGCTAAATGCATTTTGGGCTGTATAAGTAGGGGCATTGCCAGCAGATTGAGGGACATGGTCATTCCCCTCTATTCGACATTGGTGAGGCCTCATCTGGAGTACTGTGTCTAGTTTTGAGCTACACACTACAAGAAGGATGTGGAAAAATTGGAAAGAGTCCAGCAGAGGGCAACAAAAATGATTAGGGGGCTGCGGGAACTATTATTTAGTCTGCAAAAGAGAAGAATGAGGGGGGATTTGATAGCTGCTTTCAACTACCTGAAAGGGGGTTCCAAAGAGAATGGCTCTCTGGAACCAGATGACAGAACAAGGAGTAATAGTCTCAGGTTGCAATAGGGGAAGTTTAGGTTGGATATTAGGAAAAACATTTTCACTAGGAGAGTAGTGAAGCACTGGAATAGGTTACCTAGTGAGGTGGTGGAATCTCCTTCCTTACAAGTTTTTGAGGCCTGGCTAGACCAAGCCCTGCCTGGAATGATTTAGTTGGGGATTGGTCCTGCTCTGAGCAGGGGGTTGGACTACATGACCTCCTGAGGTCCCTTCCAACCCTGATATTCTATGGTTCTATGATCTGTGTTTCAAATGTGTTACTTTGGGTGTCATTCCCAACCAGCCCTTCAGGTAAAACAATGGAAAAGCCAGGGCAGAGACAATGGCCTGTGAAAGAACTTAGTCTTCCTATGGACGCTGAAGACAGCCTTCAAGCAATGGCTGCCACAGCCATGCACAGACATGGGTCTGAGTCACCTGGGACTGGATACTGCTACTCCCCTTTTGGAATGCCAGTAGTTTTTCACTAGAAGACAAAGGGTTCCCACCTTACACAAGAGCTACATAAGGCAGGCGAGTGACATCATCATGGTACTCCTCTGCCTCCCCACCCAAAGAGACACTGAAAAAACACCGGGAAGCAAAAACTGAACTGAGGGGAGAAGGGTTGAACCCAAGCTGGTAGGGGGTCTAGTTTGTGAGTAATAATACCTGAGGTCTCAAGAGGGAGACCAGTGCAGTCACCTTTCAAGACTTTCTGTAATCTGCCTGGAACAGTATCTAGGATGAGAAATACTATATGTAACCAATTTCTTTAGTGAAACTAGCTTAGTTTGAACGTTTGGTTTCATTTGCTTAGTAATCTGTTTTGTTCTGTCTGTTATCTCTTATATTCACTTAAAATCCACTTTTGGTAGTTAATAAACTTATTTATTGTTTATAATAAAACCTCGTTCATGCAATTTCTAATGGGGGGCAAGAAGTTGTGCTGCATATCTCTCTTTACATTGAGGAAGAAGATGGATTTTTATGAGCTTGCGCTGTGCAGATTTTTCTATACAGTGCAAGACAGTATTATTTTGGGTTTATTTCCTAAAAGAGGTGTGTGTGTGAGTGCTGGTGGAGTCCTCTCATACAGAGCTGACTTCAGTCTGTGTCTGCAGCAGAGTGTGCCCCTAACCTGTGTGTTTGTGCTGGAAGAGGCCGGAGAGCCTACGGGCTGGGCTACACTGGAGAGTTGCCGCGCTGGTGGTGGGTTTACAGCGCTGCAACTTACCGTCCACACTTGCAAGGTACATACAGCGCTGCATCTCCCTGGCTGCAGTGCTGGCAGTACTCCTGCTCTGCCTGGGGTATAAGGATTGCAGCACTGGTGATGGAGCGCTGCTCCGCAAGTGTGGCCACCAAAAGCGCTGTAATTGGCCTCCGAGGTATTCGGAGGTATCCCAGAATGCCTGTTCAGCCACTCTGCTGTTTTGTTGTGAACTCCGGGCTCCCAGAGCTGCTTATCAAAAACAAACACAGCTCGTTGCTCGAGCAGAGCAAAGCAGGGGGATTCCTTTGGAATGTTCAGAGTTTACTTGAGGAGAGAAGCAACATGGCGGAGGGAAGAAGTCCATTTTGGAGGCAGCTGCTTATCTGGTCTGAAGGCTACTTTGCATTTATGAATAAGAGAGGGGTGGGGGAAGGGGTCGAAACTTTTAAAATGATTGAAGGTTGGTGCTGTGTATCTTCAAGTCCTTAGAACTTGCAAGGCAGGGAGCTGACACACGGTGTTCAGCTCCAAAAATCCACTCTGTCTCCCCATGCTCCTGTCACACTCCATCCCATCCCCCTCTTTGAAAGCATTGTCTGCAGCCACTTGAACGCTGGGATAGCTGCCCATAATGCACCACTCCGCAACAGCGCTGCAAATGGCTGCAAATGCGGCCACACTGCAGCGCTGGTAGCTGTCAGTGTGGCCACACTGCAGCGCTTTCCCTACACAGCTGTACGAAGACAGCTGTAATTCCCAGCGCTGTACAGCTGTAAGTGTAGCTAATTCAGCAAAGCAGGGAGAGGGAACCCAGGCTGATTGAGTAGGGGAGGCTCAGTGAAATCTGAGTACATCAGGCGGCATTCCAGAAGGGTGGGTCCAACCTGTCACAACACAAGCTAGTCTGTGTGTTCTTTCCCCCAAAGTTCTGAAGAATCATTTCCTTCTTACAACTATCATCTTTTTCTGCTTTCAAATTGAAGAGAAATCACAAATACTAAATGGCAGTGCTGAATCTAAAAGGAAAAGAGAGAAGGATGAATTAACAGGAATGCTCCCTTCACACCCTTTTGTCAGGGTAATCACTGTCAGGGTATGTATAAAATTGGAAAGAATACCTCTCGGTGATTTCTAATACATGTGCACACCTGTCTGTCATACACTTTTACTAGGTGATCTGTGCTCCTATGGTATACCTCTGTTGAGATAGCACTTTTATCTACACACCGCCATTTGCACAGACACAGCAGTCAGGAATTGCTTTACTTAGTGGGGAGGCTACAAAGGTTGTTTTAAGCCAGCATCACTGAACCGCATGTTCCACCTCTCCTCTTTCTCAACATGCTGTCAGGAGACTATGCTGTTATTGCACACATTTGTAAAGCCCACGCCTCCCTGCTGCACCTGACTATGAAGGGTTTCGATGTATATGCTGGGCCTGATTCTCCTCTCACCTCAGTGTAATTCCATCAACTTCAGTGGCATTACTCCCAAGATACAATGGTGTGATATCAGAATCAAGGCCGCTGTTTATATGCATGAAGAGGCTCCCCATGTGTATGTCTAGATGGGGACACCCCTATAACTCTCAATTTATGTAAACACAGTTTTAAACAGAAACTAAGAGCTAGCCAATTTTAAAGGCAACTCCTAGCTGCTTCTCTGGTTTGCATTCCTCACCCTGCAGATGAGGAATACAATGTAAGAAATATGAAATAAACATTTTAAAAATAATTACACACAAAATCCCTACTGATCTTTGTTTACAGTTAGATGTGAGACAATTCTTCTTCAGAAAGGTTTTCAATAAGTAAAAGTGTGATCAGGCGTGCCATGTCCCTGGTGAATTTAAAGGGTTGTTTCTTCAACACAGTGATAAAGAGAGAAACGAATGTGACACGGGCAGCAACTGTAAGTGTTCTCCTATCCTTGCAGAGCCACCACACAGCATCTCTTTCCAGTGCAGTTCTCTGAATCAAGACAATGAGCTGTCTATTGTATCTAGCGAAACATTTCTTGAATGCACATGAGCAAGCCCTTCCAGTTCATTAGGAAATATTTCTTGTGCAATTTGCCACCTCAGTAGCTTCTGTTTAGATGGTCTTTGTTCCCTATCTTTAGGAACACACTGAAAGGTTTAGGTGTGTGTGTGCAGAGAGAATTCTTTCCTCTGTGCTTCGCAAGCAAGAACTGTGAAAAGCTAACCCCAGTTTTTAGCCTCTGCAGTTCTGACGGTAGCTGTCCTTTATATACAGTTCTGAGCTCCCACTCATTCTGCATCCCACAATACCTAGATGGCAGCCTTCTCAATCAAGAAAACAGCATTTGGGATGATTTTTGGTGCTCCAAAGAAAGAGGCAAGGGATAGACATCCAGAGTAACAAGAGGCCTCAGGTCCTAGTAACTATCCTTTGTCTTCCTCAGAATTAAAATAGCAACTTGGGAGGGAGGGGAAGCTGCAGGCAACAAGGATCACTGGTGCTCAGAATTGTTTCCACTCACTAGTACACTGGACCTGAAGCAGAAGAAATACAAGACAATGTTGGATTTTTATGATTAAAATGTGCATGCAGGAAGGAGGGGTGGTCAGTTGGAGGGACAGTAACAACGTAATTCATAAGAGTTATAACACTAAGAAGAGCTCTGGGTAAATAGGTTTATATCTGATTACTTTAAATGCAGATGACCTTCCTGCTGTTAATATGGAATAAAATCTTCATTCATTTGCTATGTGCATGGCTCTACATTCTCCATTATGTGTGAGACCTGGTGCAATTTCTCCCAAGAGCTTCACCTTATAAATGCTATTTTTTCCTCTGAAAGTGCAGGAAAGAATTCTTCCTATCCATTACAATAATACTAGCAGATACTGCAGGGGCTCTGCAGGTGGTAGTTCAGTGAAACAAACTAAACGTATTCACAGGTTTGAATGTTCTTCCCTACTCCAGCACTTGATGTTCTCACTATACCATGCATTGAGCCTTCATCACGTTCTTTTCCTCTACGGAGAGAGCTACCATCTGGCCAAGTGGGGGAGGGAGGCTAAGGATATGACATGCTAATGCCACACTCATCAGACTCCCCAGGGCAATGAAAGCAATGTTTTCATTTCCAGGGCTACTAGGCAGCAATGGCCTACACTGGAGGGGGGTGGGGCTGTGGATCTAAGTTATGCAAGTTTAGCTACCTGAAAAACGTAGCTGAAGTTGATGTACTTAGACCTACTCACCGCTTTTCTTCAGTGCAGTGAGTCGACTACTGCCACTCCCCCCTCGACTCTGACTGCGCCTCTTGTGGTGGTGGAGTACAGGAGTTGACGGGACAGCACTCGGAGGTCGATTTATTGAGTCTAGACTAGATGCGATAAATTGGGCCCGCTGCCCACCGATCCGGAGGGTTGCATAGATATACCCTAAGAAACTGAGGTCAGATGCCTTGTACAACATGTTTTGTGCCTCTGGAGGGGAGTCTTGTCTCCATATACAGAGACTGTTGAGACTTTGCCCACATTCTGCTCTCAGTCACGTGGGTGCAATTCTCATTTGTCAGTGTTATTCTCTGCTACAGTTACAGGACAAGCTGCCCTTTAGATCCTTTTGCAGTCCCTCTTCAGTGCATCCCTCTGGTTGCAGCCTTTGCTTCCTTCACCTTTCATCAGGGTGGAACCAACAGTTTGACTGTCTCTTTGCACTGCAGTTTACCAACCATGGCTCCTCTAGCAGGACCAACTGGGCTTTGCCTCTGCAGGAGACTTCCCTTTGGAAGAGGTGACCAGCAGCTGATTTAAGTGACTCAAAAGCTTTTTCAAAACCACTGTATTGTTTATTCACCCAAAGATACATGGCAGGAAGAAAAACAGGGTCATAACAAAAAAAAAAAAAAAAAAAAAGGACTCTTATGTACACAGGGATGACCTGGGAATCCTCCACAGAGATCTCCAGGAAACTTTCATGGAGGTACTCTGCAATCTGTTGCAGAAGGTTTCTGGGGAGGGCTGCCTTATTTTTTCCACCATGGCAGGATACTTGCCCAAGCCACGTCAGTATTAATTCTGCTGGCATCATTGCATTACACAGCATAAGGACCTGGTCAGTGCCCAGATGCTTGCAGCATGTGTTCCACTGCCACCTCTGTGACCCTCAAGAAAGTGATATCAGGGTAGGGCCACCTAGCGGAGATGGTAGTAGTTTTCATTTCAACTGCTCAGACAGCAAAATATAGTGCCTGTGCTTCCTCTCCCATTGTGATTTTACGCCCCTTCACCCACAGTTTCCAAAATATGGCTGTACTTTGCATGGCAGGGGTTAGTATTGACCTTAATAACTGCAAGCCTCAGGTGATCGCTAGCAGTAGCAGCACCAGAGTGGGCTAGGGAAAAGGGAAATTCAACGGTACCCACTTGCCACCACAAGTACCGCCTTTCCCCCGGTGTAGCCTCTGCCAAAGCTTGCATTTTGGGAGGGTCAGTGCTGGTTCCTGAGCTCCAGGTAATGTCCATATTACAAATGGGAGGTGGCATGGTCCCTGGGCCACCTCTGGTCCTGCTGTGGGTTGCAAACACAATGCTGCTGACAGTCCAGCACCCATCCCCCTGCGCCATACTCCCCATGGCTGGGACAGCAATTGGTTAAATGAATACTTTGTGTAAATGAAAATATTCTTTAAACTTCCATGCAATAAGGGGTATTTTTATATAGCAACTCTGCACTAGACACTGGGTCTGCACTGACAATGGTTGCTTTGTGCTTTCCATGGCTTACAGCTGAAAGTGTGGCCTTCAGCTCTTTCTCCATACCGGCGGAAAGGCTCTCCCAGATAAGCTGAAGGTGAAAGAGAATGCATGATGACATGTTTAATGAGATTATGAATGCCTCTGGGAAAGCTGATACTGAGCAGAGAGCGTGGAGGATTGCTCTCCGAAAAACTGGACATGGTGAGCAGGACAGCAGCCCAGGAGAGTGAGTGTGGCACACAGCAGAAGATGCTGGGGATTCTGAAGGAGCAAACAGACAGGTTGAGGTATCTGGTTGACCTTCAGGAGAAACACCTTGAGGCTAGACTCTATCTGCAGCCCCTGCAGAATGACATTCCAACATCACTGTATTTCCCCTCCCCCTCTTCCAAACGTTCCAGGAGACAAAGGGGGCAAATGCAATTTCCCTTTCTCTCAGTCCCAGGGGAGGGTCCTAAGAATAAAAGCCACACACGTGATGATTTGTGAAGTCATGGCCACTCTATTTTAAAGACAAGATTAATGTGTTTTTTCCCTCCCAATTTTATTCCACCATATATCCAATGTTAAATTCCATTTGTGATCTTTAAGTTTCAGTATGTTTATTAAATAAAAGTCCACGTCTTGAGAATGAAATAATATTTATTAATTTAAAATGGCAGGGAGGGAGGGACAGGGAAACTGAAGCAATAGAGGGGATGTGTTGAAGACAAAAACTCAGCAGTCACAGCAAGGTTCACACTATGGGAAAGCACAATACAGAGAAGCAGCACACATTTCTGGGGCTCATTACTGAAACAAGTTTTCAAAGCCTCCCAGAAATGCAGTGCTCCACACTAAACAATTATTATAGCCCTGGTATCTGGCTGCTCAAAATTAGCAGACAGCCTCTCCACCTCCACCCCTATGGAAACTTCTCTCCCTTTGCCTCACAGATATTCTGAAGCACACAGCAGGCAGCTATAACCATGGGGATATTACTTTCACTGAGGTCTAACCTAGTAAGCAAACTGATTCAGTAACCCTTTAAACAGCCAAAGGCACATTCAACCACCATTCTGCACTTGCTAAGATTATTGTTGAACTGATCCTTGAGGCTGTCCAGGTATCAGGTGTACGGCTCCATGAACCATTGGAGTAAGGAACAGACTGGGTGTCTCAGGATCACTACTGGCATTTCAACATCAACAATGGTTATTTTGCATTCTGGAAAGAAAGTCCCTGCTTGCAGCTTTCTGAATAGACCTGTGTTCCTAAAGATGCTCATGTCATGCACATTCCCTGACCATTCCACACTGATGTCAGTAAAATGGCCCCGGTAATCTACCAGCGCTTGCACCACCATTGAAAAGTATCCCTTTCTTGTTTATGTACTCATTGGCAAGGCGGTCTGGTGCACAGATAGGGATATGCACCTATTGCCCTACTGCAGTTAGGGAACCCCACTGCAGCAAAAACACCCAATATTTCCTGCACATTGGCCAGAGTCACAACATCTTATCAAAAGGCAATTAATGGCCCTGCATACTTGGATCACAAAAGCCCCCATGGTGGATTTACAAACTCCAAATTGATTCCCCACTGACTGGTAACAGTCTGGCATTGCAAACTTCCACATAGCAATCACCACTTGCTTCTCCACTGTCAGAGCACGTCTCATTTTAGTGTCCTTACGCTGCAGGGCTGGGGAGAACTCTACACACAGTGCCTGGAAAGTGGCCTTGCGCATACAAAAGTTCTGCAATCACTGATCATCGTCCCATAACTGCATAATGACTGATCTCACCAGTCAACGCTTGTTTCTCAAGCCCAAAAACGGCACTCCGCCATGTTCAGTTGCTGCGCAACTGCCAGCAGCAACCAGAAATTGTTTTAAACACAATGATGTTTAAATATAAATGGATTCACTTGACACATGGTTTCATAATTCTTCTTACCATGCTTGATTTTGGCAATGTATGTTCTGATTTTAATAAGGCCTCCTTCTCTCACAGCACCATCTTCTCCAACTCAGAGCCACTGGCAGAGGGGACTGCATGCATCTGGTCTCATCTGTAGCTAAATAAAGGGTAGTAAGGCTGATGGAGGACTTGATTCTCCATCAGCACTACAAGCTGGGGTACTAGTAACAGTTCTGTATCTAAGCAGAAGCACCTGCACCTCCCCTGCCTCCACTATCAACAGTCAGTTTACCAACAAAAGTGTGGAAGTGACATCTGTTCTCACCCAGTCCACAGAACAAGCTGATCAGCTAATGAGAAATGAGAGAGCAAGAGAAACTATGACATCTCCAGATTGCTGCTCCTTGCCTGAATCATAGAATCATAGAATATCAGGGTTGGAAGGGACCTCAGGAGGTCATCTAGTCCAACCCCCTGCTCAAAGCAGGACCAATTCCCAAACTAAATTCATTCCGGCCAGGGCTTTGTCAAAGCCTAACCTTAAAAATCTCTAAGGAAAGAGATTTCACCTTAAACATCCACCAGATAACCACAGAGCCCAAAACTAAGGCCATCCACTAAGTACTACAAGAGGATTCGGCGAAAAATAAAAAGAAAAAAAAAAAAAACCAAAAATAAAAAACAAAAAAAAAAAAAACACAAAAAAAAAGATAAAAAAAAAAAAAAAACAAAAAAAATAAAACAAACAACTAAGAAAAATAAAAAAAAAAAAAAATTATCAAAAAATAAAAAAAAAAAAAAAACTCAGGTCGGGACCAAACAAAGGGTCAGGGGTTGCAGCTGAAATGTATGACATATTAGTGGCAGAATGGGACCAGTGAAGAGTAATGACTTTCCAATAAGTGGACAACAGGAGTAAATACAAATTATTGAAGAAGGAAAAGCAAGAGAAATGTGTCTTGTGTTCTTTAGGGAATGAACTGGATAAAACAGACAGAAAAAAATGTTACTTCAAAGTTTGGAGGTTAGTTAATAGAGATGTGTAAAGAAGAAATCTATATTGTCAAAGAGTTTAAAAAAAGTCAGCTCTGGTGAAGATACCATGAAGATGACCAGAAAGTCAGAATGGGGTACCAGCCCCAGGACTATAAGCCAGTGCTCTGGCAGGACAGGCAGATGCCCCAGGGACAGAGGCTGAATGGACAAGCAGAGACTGGAGAGCTTGGGAACAACCACAGAGGAAGCAGGGAAAGAGGATGACAGGGTGTTGATGCAGTGGACAGGAAGCCAGCAGCAGGCTCCAAGCCAGGCTGAGTTCATTTGATGAACAGTGGAAAGAGGCCAACACCTTGAGGGGGTACACTCAGAAACAAGTAGGGGGCCAGAGGTGCTACTTGTCATTATTTTTGGTTCACATGATACTGTTCCAGGCAATTGGTCCTTATCACCTCACCAGGCTTGTAATGAATGAACTTTCCTGAACATAGACTCATAGAAGATGGGTTGTAGACACCTCAGGAGTTCATCTAGTCCAACCCCTGCGTTAAATGAGGACCAACCCACTAATATCCTTGGCAGCAGCACCTAAGAATCTTGTGCCATATAAATACACAATTCAATGGGGCCACAATCACAGCATGCATGCTCACCTTTGCAGTGCCTCCAGACAACAAAGCAACATGTAATGGGCCAGGTTAAACAGGGGCATTGAATGTTTGTCTAATTAGAGGCTGTGAAAGCAGCTAGGCGCTCAGTTTCAGCAAAGCACATAAGCACATACTTAGAGCATGTGCTGTGTATTTTGTGACAAGGCTATAGAGCAATAGCAGTGAATCTGGCCAGGTCTGGAGACCGCATTTAGCTAAATGGTCAGTCTGCAAGAAAGGACTGGGGGTATTACAGTTGGACAGGAAAGCTGATAATGAACAACAGTTGCCTTTGTTGCAAGAAGGCTAACAGGATATTGTGCATTGTAGGAGCGTTGCCAACAGATCGAGGGAAAGTGTGAATTATTCCCCTCTGTTCGGCATTGGTGAATGTCTGACATCTGGAGTATCGCGTCCACGTTTTGGGAACCTCACTACAGAAAGGATGTGGACAAATTGGAGAGTCCAGCAGAGGGCAACGAAAATGATTAGGGGCTGGGCACATAACTTACAAGGGCGCACTGTTGACTCATATCCAGCTTCTCGTCCACTGTAACCCCTAGGTCCTTTTCTGCACAACTGCTTCCTAGCCATTCAGTCCCTAGTCTGTAACAGTGAATGGGATTCTTCCATCCTAAGTGCAGGACTCTGGTCTCCCTTCAGCTGTCATATAAGGCCACAGAGGGGGCTCTGAGTCCTTTGTTGCCATGTATGTGGGGGGAAGAGCAAGAGAGAGAAGAAGGAGCTGTGGGGTGGTGCAAAGAGGGAGTAAGGGGATGTAGGAGAGAGAATGAAAATTAAGCATAGAATAAAGCTAAATGTCGCCACAAGTAACTGCCCTAAGAATCATGCTGAACTGAGCTTCCTTGGGTTTAGATTGCATCCTATCCAATGGCTAGAAAGTCAATGTTGATTCAGAATACTGACCAACTGAGGGAGCAATGGTGTAACATTGTGATGGATTTGGAGCTGCCTGTAATAATTGATGAAGATTGTATCTAGACTAGTTTATAGTGTTGTATACTTTATGCATATACTGAGTTAGGGTGAGGGGAAGGGTGAGGGTGTGACGTTACTGACATAAACTGTGACCGTACAGATCATTGTTGCAACCAGGGTCCTATGGTTGCATCAGGTCTTGTATAGAGGAGACCAAGTGGGGTGTCTATGGGAAGGTTGTAGTTTGCTGTTTATGATTATGCTGTCTGTATGTGTGTATCATTTTTGTATTCAAAGTTATGAATACTGGCTATGTACTTGTTTGATTCTAAGTAGCCTCAGTGAAGCATTTGGTCAGCTTCTTGAGAAAGGACTATGCTCAGTAAGTGCCCCGCCAAGAAACACTTAACTGACAATGAACTTTGGGAGATGCCAATCCACAGGTGAGCTTTCCTGGGAACATTCAAACTAACATGTAAACAATGGCGTTGACCTGCAAAAAGCTGAATCATTCATAGATATGGGACTTGCCCAGGTGACTCCAAACTCCATCTTGAGGCGATTTTACACAGGAGAACAAAGGGGTTTCCACCCACAGGAGAAAGACTATATAAGGCCCTGGATACCCCTCCATTTTGTCTTCAGCTGGCTCAAAAGATAGCCTCTCCACCCCAAAGAGATGCCTTAAAGAAACTGGAACAAAGGACAGTAACTAAAGGGGTGTGACTGATTGCTGCACCCAGACTAGGAAAGAGTCTAGTCTGTGAAAGAAGCTTTTTGGAACATCTCTGAGGGTGAGATTTACCTGCAATTAGTTTCCTACTGTATTAGGCTTAGATTTGCGTGTTTTTGTTTAGTATTTTGCTTGATAATTCATTTTGTTCTGTTTGTTATTACTTGGAACCACTTAAATCCTACTTTTTATACTTAATAAAATCATATTTTGCTTATTAACTAACCCAGAGCAAGTATTAATACCTGGAGGAGCAAACAGCTGTGCATATCTCTCTATCAGTTATAGAGGGCGAACAATTGACGAGTTTATCCTGTATAAACTTTATACAGAGTAAAACAGATTTATATGGGGTTTGGACCCCATTGGGAACTGCGTATCTGGGTGCTGGAGACAGGAGCACTTTTTAAGCTGTTTTCAGTTAAGCCTGCAACTTTGGGGGGATGTGGTTGTCATAAATAGATAGCTAAGGGTTAATGTTTCTTTTACCTGTAAAGGGTTAACAAAGGGAACAAAACACCTGACCAGAGGACCAATCAGGAAACCGGATTTTTCAAAGCTCAGGGGAGGGAATGTTTGTGTCTGTGTCTTTTGTCTGGCTCTCAGCTATGAGAGGGGTCTTTCTATCTGTAAGCTTCTAATCTTCAGTTTCAAAGTTGTAAGTACAAAGGTAGAAAAACAATAGGCTTTTATTTTTTTTTTGTATTTACATGTGTGTAGTTTGCTGGAATGTTTAAATTGTATCTCTTTTTGAATAAGGCTGTTTATTCATATTTTTCTTTTAAGCAATAGCCCTGTGTATTGTCACCTTGATACAGAGATATTTTTATGTCTTTTCTTTCTTTTTATATAAAGCTTTCTTTTTTTTAAAACTTGTTGACTTTTCTTTTTCTAGTTATGGCAAGGGGATAGGAATCTCTGTGCCAGGATTACTGTCTCTCTCAGGGAAAGACTGGGAGGGGGGAAAAGAAGGAGGGGGAAGGTAAATTGTCCTCTCGGTTTTATGTTTCAAGGGATTGAAGCAGGGAAATCTCCTAGTATACCCAGGGCGGGAAAATCTGGGAGGAAGTAAAGAGCAGGAACGGAAATGGTTTATTTCTCCTTGTTTTAAGAATCCAAGGGATTTGGGTTCTTGGGGTCCCCAGGGAAGGTTTTGGGGGGACCAGAGTGTACCAGGCACTGGAATTCCTGGTTGGTGCAGGCTATCAGATCTAAACTGGTAATTAAGCTTAGAGGGTTTCATGCAGGCACCCAGATTTTTGGACGCTAAGGTCCAGATTTGGGAAAGATGCTTATGATAGTGGTTCAGACCCGTGTCTGTGTTTGCAGCAGGCTAGCATGTCTGGCTCAATAAGACAAGGTACTGAAGTCCCAAGCTGCCAGGGAAAACAGGCTCAGAGGTAGTCTCAGCACATCAAGTGGGCAGTCCCAAGGGGGTTTCTGTGACCCAACCCGTCACAGAGGGTAGAGGTGAAAGTGGGGTGAGGGTGGGGGTGAGGGTGTGGTTAGCAGTGAGGGTAGTGGTGAGAGTGAGGTTGAGGATGAGGGTAGGGGTGAGGGTGGATTCAAGTTGGAATCCCTGCTCTGTGCAGGGGTCAGAAGCCAAGCCCCTTTCCAGGGGTCAGGGAGTGGTGCGGGGAGGGGTGGGGGAGTATTCTTCCAAGCTCCATCCCCCAAACAAGGTCTTTCCTTGTGAGTCATCAGAATGAGATGCCACATGCAGATTGTGCAGCTATTTAAAATCTGATTATGTATGTTCTCTGAGCGCTTCTAGGCTCCTTGTGTCTGAAGTAAAACAGGCCTACTTAAGTTTTTAGGGAAGAAGATGTGTGTATAGCTTGTTTCACTGGTTCAAAAATCTTTTTTCACTTCTTATGCTATTTCTACTGTTAAGATTAAATGATACTTTGTTTTAAGAAGTCTGGCTTGGGTTAACGCATTCACCACTGATCACAACTCCTGAAGGGAAGAACCGCAGGGAGCCAAACCCCATCAAACTTGCTGAGCAATCACTATTGGTACATAGGGAGCTGCAGCCCAAATCCTGATCTGAGAGTGGGAGAATTGCAGGATTCCTCCTCAGAGAGGTAAAGGCTCTCAAGGCGTAAGACTTAGATGGAGGTGTACTCAGGTCGACCAAACAAAGGGTCAGGGGTGCAGCTGAACATATGACATATTAGTGGCAGAATGGGACAGTGAGAGTAATGACTTTCCAATAAGTGACAACAGGAGTAAATACAAATATTGTAGAAGGAAAAAGCAAGAGAAATGTGTCTTGTGTTCTTTATGGGAATAGAACTGGAAAAACAGACAGAAAAAAAATGTTACTCAAAGTTTAGGAAAGGTTAGTTAATAGAGATGTGTAAAGAAAGAAATCTATATTTCAAAGAGTTTTAAAAAAGTCAGCTCTGGTGAAGATACATGAAGATGACCAGAAGCAGAATGGGGTACCAGCCCCAGACTATAAGCCAGTGCTCTGGCAGGACAGGCAGATGCCCCAGGGGACAGAGGCCTGAATGGACAAGCAGGACTGGGAGAGCTTGGGAACAACCTACCAGAGGGAAGCAGGGAAGAGGATGACAGGTGTTGATGCAGTGACAGGAGCAGCAGCCAGGCTCCAGCCAGGCTGAGTTCATTGATGCAACAGTGAAAGAGGCCAAACACCTTGAGGGGGTACACTCAGAAACCAAGTAGGGGGTCAGAGGTGCACTTGGTCAATTATTTTGGTCACATGATACTGTTCCAGGCAAGTTGGCCTTTTATCACCTCACAAGGCTGTAATGAATGATCTTCCTGAACATAGACTCATAGAAGATTAGGGTTGTAAGACACCTCAGGAGGTCATCTAGTCCAACCCCCTGCGTAAAGCAGGACCAACCCCAACTAAATCATCCTGGCAGCAGCACTCTAAGAATCTTGTGCCATTAATACACAATCAATGGGCCACAATCAGCAGCATGCTCACCTTTGCAGTGCTCCAGAGACACAAAGCAACTGTAATGGGCCAGTTAAACAGGGCATATGATTGTTTTGTCTTATTAGAGCTGTGCAAAGCAGCTAGGCCTCAGTTCAGCAAAGCACATAAGCACATACTTTTTAAGCATGTGCTTGTGTATTTTGCTGGATCAAGGCTATAGAGCATAGCAGTGAATCTGGCCATGGGTCTGGAGACCCATTAGCTAAATGGCAGTTCTGCAGAAAAGGACTGGGGGATTACAGTGGACAAGAAGCTGGATATGAATCAACAGTGTGCCCTTGTTGCCAAGAAGGCTAACAGGATATTGGGCTGCATTAGTAGGAGCGTTGCCAACAGATCGAGGGAAGTGATTATTCCCCTCTGTTCGGCACTGGTGATGTCACATCTGGAGTATCGCGTCCAGTTTTGGGACCCTCACTACAGAAAGGATGTGGACAAATTGGAGAGTCCAGCAGAGGGCAACGAAAATGATTAGGGGGCTGGGCACATAACTTAGGAGGAGAGGCTGAGGGAACTGGGCTTATTCAGTCTGCAGAAGAGAAGAGTGGGGGGGATTTGATATCAGCCTTCAACGACCTGAAAGGGGGTTCCAAAGAGGATAGAGTTAAGCTGTTCTCAGTGATGGTGGGCAGCGATCAATCCAGCAGGGGTCGATTTATCGCTGTTCTCAGTGATGGCTGTAGGCAGGTTAAAAAAGTTTGACTTGAAGGGTTGAATCGTCATGTGGGCCTCTGGGTTGATGAATTTGGGGTCCACTAAATATTGGTGGATAGCTGACACCTATGCTCCAGTGCCCCTCCACACAGTAACCTTCCTCCCAGCCACACTCACAGTTTCTCTTCACTCTGAGGGTATCTGGAAGGCATCTGGGCCTGAGGACTGTTGGTGTGACCCCCATGCAATGAACTGCAATCTGTTGGGGTTCTTGGGGCAGCTGGCCTTCACATGCCCCAGCTCGTTACATTTAAAACATCATCCCGCTCACTGGTCACTGGGGTGAGGTGGGTTGCTGGAGACTGGTTTGGTGGGACAATAAGGTGTCTGCAGTTTTCCTTGGGGTAGCAGGTGAGGCCTTGGGCTGTCCCCGGTGGTAGGGTGTTGTCTTGGGTTGCCCCTTCTAATATCCGCTCCAAATGCTACTAGCTTTCTTCTTTTCCGCCACCTCCACCCATTTGGTTCCAATCTCCCCTGCCTTGATTACAGTTTTGGGCTTCTCATCTAGGATGTATCTTTCTATTTCTTCAGGAACACCCTCTAAGAACTACTCCACTTGCATGAGCAGAGACAGATCTTCCAGAGATTTAACACTTGCTCCTGATATCCAGGCTTTCCAATTTGTTACAATGTGATAAGTGTGTTGGGAAAATGCCACGTCTGGTTTCCGCCATAGGGCTCTGAACTGCCAACAGGTATGATTGGGTGTTAGTACCATTCTAATTTAGCCTTTTTAAAAAAAAGTTCGTACTCTGTGATGGGGTCTGCTTACCCCGCACTAGCCCAGATAGGGTTAAGCCCCAGGTATTTACAGCGGAAGTCCCGCCTCCCTGGCAAGACTGGGCATGCTCCAAGTGCTCCAGTACTATAAAGGGAGAGAGATCAGCTCATTCTGGGCTGAAGGCCGCAGGGGAAGGGTCTGCCTGAGAAGCTCCTGTGGAGGGCCAGCCACAGCCTCTGACTACGTTTTGTGGCCTGCCTGCACCCTGGTGACTGGAGGAGATCCTACAGACGACTAGACCTGCCGAACACAGAGGACCCAACATCTCATGGCAAACTCCAACACAGACTCTGGTAGGAAGTGACCCGGGAAGGGTGGCAGAGTGGTACCTGCCGCCCGGGGAAACTCAGTATGTTTCAGTAGCGCCCCCCCCCCCTCCCCCCCGCTGAGTCAGCAAGCTGCTACATCACTGTTGTGGCCTGGTGGAGTTGGGTTGGCCTGAGCCCCCCTACTCGGGCTATCAAACCCCAATGCCATAGACTCTGGCCACTAGGCCACATTACCTGGTGCCGAAGGGTTGTTTTGTAGAATCTGGTCGTTAGGCCACGCCACCCTACACCAAAGGGGGGCGCTATAGACTCTGGCTGCTAGGCCACGCAGCTCTGCACCAAAGGGCTGCTTTGCGAACTGTGACGAATAGCCCACACTAACCTGACCCTAGGGGCGTGGACCATCACATACTTGTTCATGTGTTTTTTAGGCATTTCAGCAGCCACCTCTGCTAAGGGTCGACTGAGCTGTGGCCTCAGTTCCACCATATACTGATCTGTAGAGATGCTGTACCCAAGGCAGGTCCTTTCAAAATTTTCTAAGAAGGCCTCTGTATCATTGCCTACCTAGTATATGGGGAATTTCTTGGAATGGGGAGTGGTACCTGGAGAAGGACTATTAGGGTTACCTGCTGGACCCAGCTGAGCCCTTTCCAGCTCTAAGCGCTTTAGTTCTAACTCCATCTCCAAGCGTTTCACCTGAATTTCCACCTTCAAGCGCTTTGCCTCTCTTCTCTCTTCCACCTTCAAGCGCTTCACCTTTCTTCTCTCCTCCGCTTCCAACTCCAAGCGCTTTAATTCCATTTGTCTGTCTTGTTCCCTTTCCCTTTCTTTCATTGGGCTTCTATGAAGTTCAAGTTTCTTTTGCACTTCACTATTACTCATTTTGCTTACTTTTCTGTCCCTATTACACCCCAGCCTGAGAGCTAGAAAGGAAAAAAACAGCTTGTGAATTCCCCTGCTGTTGCTTAACTACTTTGTCTTCAGGGAAAGAAAAAAAGACTCCAGTTGCTCTCAGTTTAAAAAACAAAAGTGTCCCTTAGAGAAAAACAAAAACCTCCCTGGTTTTCAAGCATCCAAAAGGAAAAATGTGCCCTTTTAAAATCCTGAGGTCTGTGCTTCTTGTTCAAAATGATCCCACCGTGCTGCCACCATGTCAGAGTCTCCCCCACCAACTCTGAACTCTAGGGTACAGATGTGGGGACCTGCATGAAAGATCCCCCCTAAGCTTATATTCTATCAGCTTAGGTTAAAACTTCCCCAAGGCACAAATTCCATTCCTTGTCCTTGGACAGTATCAGGGCCATCCGGAGGATTCAGGGGGCCTGGGGTCTTTGGCGGCGGGGGGCCCCTGCCACCAAATTTCCACCGCAGACCCAGCACTTCGGTGGCGGGTCCCAGGACAGAAGGACCCCCTGCCGGGGGTCTTCGGGGCACTTCAGCGGCAGGTCCTGGAGCGGAAGTACCCCCCGCTGCCGAATTGCCACTGAAGACCCGGAATGGAAGACACTCCAGGGGCCCGGGCCCCGCGAGATTTTCTGGGGCCCCCAGAGCGAGTGAAGGACCCTGCTCCAGGGGCCCCGAAAAACCCTCGTGGGGGCCCCTGCAGGGCTCAGGGCAAATTGCCCCACTTGCCCCCCTCTCCTGGACTACCCTGGACGGTATTGCTGCCACCACCAAATGATTTACACAAAAATTCAGGGAAGGTTCACTTGGAATCCCTACCCCCACAAAATATCCCCCCAAAACCCTCCACCCCTTTTTCTGGGAAGGTTTGAGAATAATATACCAACCAGTTGCCTTAGCAATGTGAGCACAAACCAGACCCTTTGTCTTCAGGACACTGAAATCAATCAGGTTCTTAAAAGAAGAACTTAATTTATAAAGAAAAAAATAAAAGAATCACACCTGCAAAATCAGGATGAAGGTAACTTTACAGGGTAATAAAATTTAAAACACAGAGGATTCCCCTCTGGACTCAGCTTCACAGTTAGAAAAACAGGAATGAAACAACCTCTGTAGCAAAGTAAAATTCACAAACCAAAACAAAAGATAACCTAACACATTTTCTTGATCTACTCACAGTTTCTGTAGTTTTAGATGTATCATTCCAGGTATATTTTTCAGAAGATATTGTACCTGCTCGGCTTCTCCCTCTGTCCAGAAAGGGAACAACACACAGAACAAAAAGACAAATCCTTCCCCCCTAGATTTGAAAGTATCTTTCCTCATTGGCTCTTCTGGTCAGGTGCCAACTAGGTTATTTGAACTGCTTAACCCTTTACAGGTAAGGCAATCCAGTACAGCTGCCAAAGAGGGATTTTATGATACTGCATACATAAAGGTTGCTACCGTTCCTTCTATATTCATGCGTCAGTAGAATGCGATTGTAAGATTTGTAACTTTTCAGTCATTGCTAGTATGATCATTAAGTTCTGTAACCTTTTGCAAACTCTGTAACTTTTAGTCATTATTAGCATAGCCTTTTAAATTTTGTGACTTTTTGTAAGCTTTGTAACCTTTTCAGTTATTACTTGTATAACCTCCAAGCTTTGCAACATTCCATCATGCGATAAGGGAGTGTGTGTGGGACTGGGCAGAGAGAAAATGCAAGGAGAAAAGAGCCCTGACACAGGAGCCAGGTGTGTCTGATGTAATCTGCCCCTGAGAAGGCAATCACAGGGTGCCATAAAGAAAAGAAGAACCTGGTACGCGTGAAAAGAACGAGGTCTGGGAATGCTTCTCGGTGATGTGCACAGAAGGAAAACTCAGTGTCCGTGACAGGAGCCACCCAGTTCCAATAAAAGGAAGAAAGCACACTCATAAGTCCTTCCTCTTCTTGACCTGCTTGCTGGCCCAGATCCACAACCACAGGTGGACACACCAGATCTACTATGCTTTAACTTCTTGGCTTCTCTGCTGTCTCCGGTAACTTTTCACCTGCGTGAGTGTGTAGGTGCATGAGGGTATGAATGCGATGAATGTATGCGTGTGTGAATAAGCTCTATCCCTTTTCAGTTTGATCCAATAGCGGCATATAATAAAACCAATGTAAGTGTAACCCTGGATTGGTCTCTAGTGAACTTGAGGTAACAACGTCTTTTCCCTAGGTATTTTTCCAGTAGCCCTTCTCACTTCCCTAAAACCTTGTGGTAGCCTTAACTCATTTGGGGTTTTTTCTCCACTAAGATACAAAGTTGGGCCCAACAGGGAGAGTAATTAACCATTGGAACATCTTATCTAGAGACATTGTGGATTCTCCATTATTTGACATCTTTAAATTAAAACTGGATGTCTGTAAAACATCGGCTGTAGCTCAACCAGAAGTTATGAGCTTGAGGTAGGAATCCCTGGGTAAAATTCTCTAACCAATGCTGTGCTGGAGGTCAGACTAAATGAATGTAATGGTCGCTTCTGACCTTAATATGGATGAATTCAACTGAATTACAAGTGGAACTGATCTACAAATATTGCTAGGCTAGGGAACCAATCCCCGCTAGAGTAGACGCAGCCAACACCAACAGACATTTTTCTGCTGGTGTAGGTACACCACCTCCAGAACGACACTAGTTATGCTGACAGAAGTACTGTTCTGTCTGTATAGTTGCATCTACGAGGGGTGGTGGGCAGGGGATTTGGGGGTTGGCACAGCTATATTGATTAGGGATGTGGTCTTTTCATACCCACGACCGACATAGCTATGCCACTATAAGTTTAAAGTACAAACCTGTAACAGGGTGATTTTCCCCTTGAACAGCTGGGGCAGGAGAAGACAGGGAACAACTGATCCTGCCCCAGAAAGTAACCTGACAGGTGCTGTGTTGTGAAGGTCAGGACTAAAACAGGGTTCAAAAAAGAACTAGATAAATTCATGGAGGATAGGTCCATTAATATTAGCCAGCATGGGCAGGGATGGTGTCCTTAGCCTCTGTTTGCCAGAAGCTGGGAATGGGCAATGGGATGGATCACTTAATGATTACCTGTTCTATTCATTCCTTCCGGGACACTTGGCATTGGCCACTGTCAGAAGATATGATACTGGGCTAGATAGACCTTTGGCCTGACCCAGTATAGCCGTTCTTATGTTCTGGGAATCAGCTGATACAGTTCGTTATAACTGGCCCTCATTCTTACCTGGACAATCATAGATGACATGTGAGTCTTCCATTTGGGGAGGTTCACGTGAGCGCCAAAATCTCCCTAAAAGTGGGGGGGACCAACTGGCACCTGGACTGTGGCCTTGCCCGCAATCCACCTCATCCTCCGAAGTCCCACCCTTACTCCATCTCTTCCAGCTCCTGCTCCGCCCCCTCCCCCGAGTTCCGGCTGCTGCTTGCTCCCCTCTGCCTCTTCCCGAGGACTGCTCACTCCCCTCCACTCCCTCCCCAAAGTCTCCCCCACCCTTCAGCTCACTCCTCTCCTCCTCCTCCTCTGAGGCTCCCCACCTGCCACTCACTCCTATCTGCCTCTTCCCCTGAGAACATCCGGCAGCTTGTTCCTCTCCACCCCCTCCCCCAAGGCTGCCCTGCCTGCTCCGTCCTACCTCTTCCCCTGAGGCCTGCTTGCTCCTCTCCCCCGAGAAACCACCCCCAGCCCACCATGTGCTCCTCACTGCCTCTTCGCCCGAGGCCTACCCACCCACTGACCACTCACTCACTCCTCTCTACAGCAGAGAGAAGCAAGCAGAGGGGGCCTCAGGGTGGGGTGCTGGCGGGGCCATGGTCCAGGCACTGGTCCCCCCCCTACTTCTAGGACGCTTCTTTTCTGGTGCTCCAAAGGCAGCGGGCTGGTGCACCTTCAAAGGGAGGTGACCTATGCATCTGTGGCATTTGCCCTCCTGCATGGCCAGCCTTTTTTGGGGAGACAGCCTCCAATATCAACTAGTTAGGGCCCTTTCCAACCCAGGGGGCTACACAGGGCAGGCCAGCTCCCTCCTCTCTCCTGGCTTCCCCCTTCTTTCATAGTGCTGAGTTCTCCTGTATATTGTCCACATGGCTGGTGTGTATAAGAGGCCAGAGGACCTCAGTCTGAACCCCTAACCAGACTGTTGTGTTACTTTCTGAACACTTTTCTTTGTTTGTTTGTGAAGAAAAACAGAGCCCCAAAGAGAGGGACAGAAACCTAACCCGACTGTCTAACTCCAGCTGGTGACTAGGGCCACTACCATACAGGACCAAATCCTAGTGCCAAGATGGCAGAGACTCATGTTAGAACTGTTATCTGCTCTCTGGAGTTTATCAGAAAAAGGTGGATTCTTTCAGGTATCTGACCCACAGGAGCTGGAAAGGTCACCCACTTGGACCTCCAGACCCAGAAAGCAATGCTTCCAGGGCTACTCTCAAACCAAATGACTGACAATCGAAGGAAAACTACATTCTCATTTATCCCTGAAGTCTGCAATTGAGGATCCCATTTGGGGAGCAGTCTCTCTTGTTAAAATAAATGAAAGGACAAAGGCAGAGACTGTTACATATTATTAGAGTTGAACCCTGAACCCCAATCCAGAAAGAAGGAAACTATCTGAATACTTGCTTATTTTACTAAAAAGTATTTCTTGTTAACAACTCTTCCAACTGTGAGTAGGCCAGAGCAAGGCACAGGCACTGAAAGCCAATGCCTAGAGCTCCAATTCCTACACCTGTGATTACTTCAGAAGGAGTAAAATGAAAATAAGTTTCTAGCCCTCATGGTTGTGACGAAAAGCTTGAAAATGGACCTGAACATACTCAATGTGGTGACGTATGCCTACAGTCTGCAGACAGCAACAGCTCTGAGAGAGACTAGCTGCACTAGACATCACAATGGGGTGTTAACTCTAAGGCCCACTACTCCAAGGTCCCCTGTCCATGTCAACCTATCAGAGGACTCGTGCTGCAGGATTGCAACAGGCCCAATGCATCCAGCCAATGAGATACACTCTACCTCCTAAAGTAAGTACTGGAGGGACCCCTGCTGTCACCCCTGCCTGAGACAAGGGGCCCCCTTGCTGCTCCCGAAGGGAAGAGGCTCTGCTGCCATTTTGAGGACATTGGGAGAAGAGGACACTATGCCCCTTCCCATCTCCCTGGAAGAGGATGTGCACCCTTTGCTACTGCTCTTCTAAGTAAGGGGTATAATCACAGTATAAGATAGGCCAAGGGAGCCCAGTTCTATGGGGTGCTTAGACCCTGACTGACTCATCTTGCAGTGAGGGCCAGATGAGTTAGACTAGGTTTTAGAACAGAGAGTGCACAAAAAGCCTGCAGAAAAAAACTAACATTTTCTTCTCTCTCCTCAGAATCAATACTTTCTTTAAAAAGCAAACAGAGAAGTGTTTGATTTATATAATCCAATATAAATGCTGGGTGTAGACTCCAGGGGATTTTAGATTAAATAGTATTTTTTTAAAAATCTCAAATCGGTGGATCAGATCAAATGAAAATAGACAATTTTTCTTAATTGTAAATAGTATTTCTCAGATGAAAGCCTCACTCCACAACTATGGCAGATTGCTATTTCTGGACAGCTGATTTATAATATTATGGTACACTTCTGAAGAGGTGTAGTAGAGAAAAAGCCTGGAGCACAGACCCTGGTGCAAGATCTGAGGCCTGAATCAGAGGCTGTGAACCAAAGTCAGGCCTTGCCATGAACCAAGGTCAGGTCATGTATTAAAGCAGATGCTTACAAGTTCACTGTCTGGTAACATAAACTTGGCAATGTTGCTGCTAGCATTGCTAAAACATAAGCACTCCCAAGAAGCACTAGGCACTAGATATTCATGTAAATACATTCCAGGAGGTTAGTACAGATACCTCCCAACACAATAAAAGATAAGATGGTTTAACAGAATAATAAATAAGGATGTTTTGTCTGAGACCTCAGAAACAAGGTACAAGGGGAGGTAACAAACAGATATCCTGAAACATGTAACGTGATATGTAAGTTGTTTATCCCAGTTGTTTCACTGTATAACTGTCAGGGTACCTTGCCTTAACCCTCTGCATAATTGAGGAGACAGCAGAAATTCCCGCTGCTGATTGAGTCATTCCTTGCCGCTGGGCACTCATGTGTTAGTGTACCTGTAGCTCCTATGGGATGTTAGTACTGTGCCTTGAGGGCAATAAACCTGTCCGAGTGCCTCTGTCACCAAACGATGCCTATGGTCTTTCTCTGTGAATAACATCAAAATTTGCTAAATCAGTAGGCTGCATTATCTGCTAGTGCTGATAATACTGGAGCTCCAAGAAAAGAGGCATTGAGCATCTGTAACAGCTTAGCAGCCTGGACAGCATTACCACAGCAAAAACAACACTCAACACTTAGCAGCAGCAGGCAGTTTTTCTATGAACACTTTGCACTGAAGTTATGGGCCCAGGATATGACCTCCATGGGGGCAGAGACATTTATTTTGTTCTGTGTTTGTACAGGGCCTAGCACAATGGGGGTCCTGGTTCATGGCTGGGACTCGGAGCGCTAGAGCATTACAAATAAACAATTTTGACTAGAGTTCGAATGGTGAATAATCACTATTACTCTGGAAATTGTATTATATTCCTTACAATCAAATAGAGGGGAGAATAAAAGCAAGCAGAATTAGCTGCATAGGATTCCAGTTCGTCCTAACAACCAGTGGTTTGACAGAAGTTTCAAATGCTAATTGGAAACAATTTCAGGAGAGGAATGAAGATCACATGATTAAGACACTGGCTCAAGATCTGGCAGATCTGTGTTCAATTCCCAGCTCTACCACAGACTCCATGGGTGACTTAGGGCAAGTCATACACGAATTTTCAAGTGGCCACTGATCTAAGTTACCTCCATTTTTGGGTGCCCAATCTGAGATCACACGGTCCTGATTTTCAGAAATCTGAGTATTTGCAACTACAACTGAACTCTGTGGAGCTTTGGATGCTCAACTATCAGACCTCAATTATCTTAACTTGGACATATAAATTGTGGCACCCAAAATCAGTTGCCATTTCTAAAAACTCGTGGTGTAACCCCCCTAATTCATATAGGTGCTGTGAAGCTAAATCCACTTTTTTTTTTAAGACATTCAGACGTTATAGCGATGACCAACAAAGAAAAGTCTGTATGAAAAATAAATATAACTTGAAAACCAGGCAGAGTAAGAGACAAGAGAGATGTGGTCTAGACTGAGGACTGTGTTAGATGTTAGAGAGAATAGAGTTAGATCAGAGGCTGACACTCTACTTCCATCATAGTTAACTAACAAATTCAGTGTGAAGCTGATTTTTTCAAAGTGCTCTAAAATGTACAGAAAGGATCAGGTTGGCTTTAAAGTCAGTGGGTCAACTGAAGGCCTAGAGTAGGGTATGTGGTACAAATTTGGGGACATTTGATCCAGGAATTTCAGATATACAATCCCCTCAAAATAGCTTGCCTTTAAAAAAGTCTTGTTCTTTATTTTATTTTGTGCAGACCTGAGGGAAAAATCATAGCCAGGATCCACATAAAACACACATTGTGGAACAATGCAGGGCAGAGCTGGACCATGGAAAAGCAGGGGCAGCATGGAGCTGGGGATGAGGCTAGAGCTGGGCAGAGCACAGCTGAGGCTGGGGTGAGGTTGGGCTGGGGGTAGAGTGGGTCTGGGTGGCGCTCTCTCCTGCCTCCCATGGGGGATGCCCAGGGCCCCCCCATGTACTCCCTCCAAATGTTCCTCCGTTCTTCCCTAGGGGGGAATGCCCCACAGTTTGAAGACCACTGCTGTAGGGGCCACTTCTTGTACTCTTGTCACAAGCCCACTATGCTGACCTGTCACAGACCATGCTCCATCTATGCAAATTCCGAAACAACATACCCAATCAAGGCCTGTGTCTTGGACAAAATTATTTAATAGTTTAAAAAGCTCTTCATCAGTTACTCATGTTGGAAGTGGATGGCAAAACAGAAATTCCTCTTTTAATTCTGTTAATGTAACAAAATGAATATACACCAGTAGCTGTACAGCATTTGATATATCGGTAGACTCATCTATTGGAATTGAATAATATGGGCTCTGATGAACATTTTCTAGAAGCTGCTCTTTTACATGAGTGGCCATCTCTGCTATATGGCATATAATTGTCATTAGAAAGTGGGATCACATCCAGCTGTGATGCTGCTTTCTCTCCTATCATCACCACGCATATAGCCTTTTCAGCTGGAAGTAGTAGTTTCTCACCTATATTGTGTGGCTTACCAGCTTGGGCAACGCACAAAGCCACACAGAAAGAAGTCTCAGTAGCCTTCACTTTAACAGTGCTGTACACTTCAACAACCTTTTTTTTGTCCTGTTAACTCATTGAGCTTCCTCTGAAAAAACTCTATGGGTTTAGATACTAAGATACAGTATCTTGTTTCAGGATGCCGGTGCAGTTCACAGGGCTGCATACTGTCAAAAGAATGCCCATACTGGGACAGACCAAAGATCCATCTAGCCCAGTATCCTGTCTCCTAACAGTGGCCAGTGCCAGGTGCCCCAGAGGTAATGAACAGAATAGGTAATCATCAAGTGATCCATTCCCTGTCGCCCATTCCCAGCTTGTGGCAAACAGAAGGTAGGGACACCATCCCTGCCCATCCTGGCTAATAGCCATAGATGGACCTATCCTCCATTAATGTATCTAGTTCTTTTTTGAACCCTGTTATAATCCTGGCCTTTACAACATCCGCTGGCAAAGAGTTCCACAGGTTGACTGTGTGTTGTGTGAAGAAATTACTTCCTTTTATTTTTTTTAAACCTGCTATTAATTTCATTTGGTGACCCCTAGTTCTTGTGTTATGAGTAAATAACACTTTATTTACTTTTTCCACACCATTCATAAGTTTATAGACCTTAATCATATCCCCCTAGTCATCTCTTTTCCAAGCCAAAAAGTGCCAGTCTTATTAATTTCTCCTCATATGGAAGCCACTCCATGCCCCTAATCATTTTTGTTGTCTTTTACTGAACCTTTTCCAATTCCAACATATCTTTTTTGAGATGGGACGACCACATCTGCATGCAATATTCAACATGTGGGTGTTCCATGGATTTATATAGAGGCAGCATGATATTTTCTGTCTTATTATCTATCCCTTTCTTAATGATTCCCAACATTCTGTTCCCATTTTTTACTGCCACTGCACAGTGAGTGGACATTTTCAGAGAACTATCCACATTGACTCCAAGATCTCTTTCTTGAGTGTAAACAGCTAATTTAGACCCCATCATTTTATATGTATAGTTAGGATTATATTTTCCAATGTGCTTTACTTTGCATTTAGCAACATTGAATTTCATCTGCCATTTTGTTGCCCAGTTGCAGTGCCACAGGCTGAAGATTTTTAGGCCTTGCAGTCTCTGGACTTAACTATCGGACAGTTTATCATCTGAAAAGTTTTGTCCCATACTGTTACGCTTTTCCAGATCATTATTAATATGTTGACATTCTGGCCCCAGTACAGACCACACATTTACCTCTCCATTCTGAAACGACCATGTTCCTTACCTTGTTCCTGTCTTTTAACGGTTAATCAATCAATGAAGCCTTCTCTATCCAAACTGCTTATTGTTAGAGACCTTGTGAGAGCTCTTGTCAAAGCTTCTGAACATCTACGTTCACTATATCTTAGACCCTATTGCAACATTTGTTGACCTCACTCAAGTGAATCTGGTGATTGTTGAGGGCTGATTCTTTTACAAAACATGTTCCTCCACCACACAAATATTCATCTATATGTCTGACATTTTTTATTTCTATAGTTTCAGCAAGTTTGCGCTGTGTGAAGTCAGGCTTGCCTGGCCGTAATGTCGGATCACTTCTGGACTCTTTAACAATTGTAAAACAGCAGAGATCGTGCACTTATAGACTGACAGACGTTTGGAGCAAGAGCTATGCGTGGGAATGACACTTCGTCGCGACGCAGGTGTGAATGTTCAGGGTAGGATATAATTGTAGCAGCAAGCTGAATAACAGGTAGTTCAATCAGGAGGATTGGGGCCGCTCTGGCAAGAGGTGTGAAACCAGGAGAGAAACTGGTTCTGAGTTGGCAAGCATCACAAGTCTTGTACACACTAGCTATGTGTCAAACTTGATGCATAACGGAAGTCAGCAGTTTCTCCTTTGAAATGGCTCTGAAGTTTTTTGCTGCAGGATGGGCCCTAAGGTTCGCTATAGTGTGCCAGGGGTGAAGTGCTCTCCACAGGTTTTGTATATTGCATTCTGATCATTGATTGTTCTCATTACTTTTCCGTAGTGAACTGTCCAGTTGCGATCGTACATATCGAGGGCATGCTGCATAAGAATGGGCTATTACATTGATGGACCATCAGGTAAGAACTCAGTAATGTATGGCTGATCATGTTAGGTCTTTGGTGTCGGTGTAATATTGGGCAGTGCACGAGGTTTGCACGGAGTTCCTAAGTAGAGACTATGTACAAGGTGCAGTGCGTAGAAACGTCTTCAGGTTGGCAGGTTCTGGCGCAGGATGGGTACCACCAAGACCTGTGCAAGTTGGGATCATGTCCGGATGTAGATCCTGATGATGGGGAGGGGTTAGCTGGTGTAGATGGCGCTGGGAGTCCTGTTGGTCTTCTGGTTGTCTTGCATAGAGTCCTGGGTAACCGATCGATCCTGTTCCTTATTCCGGCGGATGTAGGGAGAAGCTTGTGATTGTAGTTGGTCTCTGTCGAGGGGTAGAGCAGAGCGGTTACCTCATGGCTTGCTGTAGACAATGGAAAAACGTTTTTCCGGGATGAACTGAGGCATAAGGTAACATAGCGTCGAGTTTCGTATAAGGGTGTAAAGGACCATCACTATGCACAGGTGTGCTAAAATGAACCCCGTTTAGAGTGGTCCAGGCTGAGTAGTGGGGGAGCTGTTGAAATCGTGGACTTTTCAGAGTCTCCTTCATGGTCGATGAAAATGTATCATGTAGCGGTAGAAAGCATGGCGAGAGCTGGGAGTGTTGTTCCAGTAGCCAAAAAATATTGCAATTGTGGGCAGGAAGCCATAGCAGTGCACTATCTGGAATATATATGTATCAAAGTAAATAGTTTGTTCGAGTATACAATGCAAGAGCAGCATCAGTTTGCTGCACATCAGGGAAACTGTCCTGACAAGCTTATATCCATCTGTGTTTAGATTTGTAAGAGAAGCTCTACACTCCATGGGCTAGATGGTTTCGGGAGTGACCAATCATTGCTTTCCTCAGGAACATAAAGGGGTTCACAGAAGCTGGAGTGCTGTGCATAAGGGCTAAGTAGAGATTCACATATCCAGACAGCCTTCACATGAGGTGCAAACCAGATTATGGGATCGCCAGGATTTTAACGGTTTGGATCTTGGTGTAGACAGAAAAGCCTGTCGGGGCTCTAATGGTAGTGATTGTCCGTAGTATGCGAGTGCCTGAAGATGGGCAGTTTCTTATGTATCTCACGGATGAGGAATGGCTGTAGAATTTGGTATTGGGAGTGTTGGCACCTCCTTGTAAATCAACCTGTCATGCGACAACAGCACCTCTT
>NC_133784.1:18429473-18431303 GCF_003597395.2 Chelonoidis abingdonii
TCACCCATGAAAGCTCATGATCCAAAACGTCTGTTAGTCTATAAGGTGCCACAGGATTCTCTGCTGCTTTTACAGATTCAGACTAACACGGCTACCCCTCTGATAAAAGAAAATGAAGACTTCCTGGACAGATGTCACAATACGCTTCTACGGGCACAACATTCTGAGCAGAGCAGGCTGCGCAGTGAGCACAAAAGGACGGTGAAGAAAATTGGCAGCATGTGACCTCCAGAAGAAGAAAGAGGAGAGTCCATGTACCAGCAATAGAGATACACGTGAGCAACTGTTTTCATGTTCTCTCCACAGGTACTAATGCGGAGAGTGGACTAAATAATACATCTCAGGGAAGGGAGCAGAAGTAGACTCCACTGACTGGAAGGCATGAGATGCACTGTCCTAGGGATGGGGGTTCCACGAGAAGGAGGCGTGGGGTGCTGGTCGAGGACTACCTCCTCAGGGCTCCCTCCTCTATCTGCCATCCCGACAGGGAAAACCAAGAAGTGTGCTGCTTGCCAGGAGCTAGGATTCATGATGTGACGGAGAGACTGCTGAGACTTATCAAGCCCTCAGATCGCTACTCCTTCTTGCTTCTCCATGTGGGCACCAATGATACTGCCAAGAATGACCTTGAGTGAATCATGGCAGACTATATGGCTCTGGGAAGAAAGATAAAGGATTTTGAGGCACAAATGGTGTTCTCAGGTAGAGACTGGTGTGACAAAGCTCTGTCCTTGTCTCCGGGGGTCCTGTGCTTCCTGATGGATTTCGCTAGCCTCAGAGGCTCACTGTGACCCTCCACTTAACCGTTCTCTCTCTAGAGACAAGGGCCATAGTCTACTTAGCCATTTTCATCATAAGCCAGCGAGGGAGGTGAGGAGAAGCTATCCTACCTTGCACAGTCTCTGTTGTCTCCCAGTCTCAGTGATTAATCAGGGGGGAAAAGGGGGAGAGCCTGGGCCCGCCCTCTACTCCGGGTTCCAGCCCAAGGACCTTAATAGTATCAGCTATTCAGGAACAGGACATGTACAATTCTCTGGGCTACTTCCCCCCAGCAGCCCCCATTTCCTCAAGCTCCACTTCACCCTTATCTCACGGCCTCCTTCCTTGTGTCTAATATGGTGTGTACAGCTCAGTCTCTCCAACAGTGCAACTTCTCACAGCTCCTGACATGCGCCCACCTGACTAACTGGGAAGCTTTTAACTAGTTTCAGTCAGACCCTGGTTGGCTTCAGGTATCTCAATCAACCTAGCATCCTCCCTGCCTTCTGGAAAGCTCTTAATTGGCCCCAGGTGTCTTAATTGACTTGGAGCAGCTGCCATCTCCTTATCCTGCTACCAGGGATTTGTTTAACCTGGGGCTAATATATCTATCTCCCACTACTTTTCTATAGCCATCTGGCCTTGCCCCATCACATCGGGTAGAGACCATTGAATAGTGGAAGTCAACGAATGGTTACACAGGTGGTGTCGGAGAGAAGGCTTTGGATTCTTTGACCATGGGATGGTGTTCCAAGAAGGAGGAGTGCTAGGCAGAGACGGGCTCCACCTAATGAAGAGAGGGAAGAGCATCTTCGCAAGTGGGCTGGCTAACCTAATGTGGAGGGCTTTAAACTAGGTTCACCGGAGGAAGGAGACCAAAGCCCTGAGGTAAGTGGGGAAGTGGGATACTGGGAGGAAGCACAGGAAGGAGAGCGCAAGAGGGGAGGACTCCTGCCTCATACTGAGAAAGCAGGATGATCAGCGAGTTATCTTAAGTGCCTATACACAAATGCAAGAAGCATGGGAAACAAGCAGGGGGAACTGGAAGCCCTGGCACAGTCAAGGAATTAT
>NC_133784.1:18433291-18447580 GCF_003597395.2 Chelonoidis abingdonii
TTACAGTGGACGAGAAGCTGGATATGAGTCAACAGTGCGCCTTTGTTGCCAAGAAGGCTAATGGCACCTTGGGCTGTATAAGTAGGGGTACTGCCAGCAGATCAAGGGACGTGATCATTCCCCTCTATTCGACATTGGTGAGGCTTCATCTGGAGTAGTGTGTCCAGTTTTGGGCCCCACACTACAAGAAGGATGTGGAAAAATTGGAAAGAGTCTAGCAGAGGACAACAAAAATGACTAGGGGGCTGGAGCACATGCCCTATGAGGAGAGGCTAAGGGAACTTCTGCAGAAGAGAAGAATGAAGGGGGATTTGATACTGCTTTCAACTACCTGAAAGGAGGTTCCGAAGAAGATGGATCTAGACTGTTCTCAGTGGTACCTGATGACAGAACAAGGAGTAATGGTCTCAAGTTGCAGTGGGGGAGGTTTAGGTTGGATATTAGGAAAAGTTTTCACTAGGAGGGTGGTGAAGCACTGGAATGGGTTACCTAGGGAGGTGGTGGAATCTCTTTCCTTAGATGTTTTTAAGGTTAGGCTTGACAAAGCCCTGGCTGGGATGATTTAGCTGGGGATTGGAGTAGATGACCTCCTGAGGTTTCTTCCAACCCTGATATTCATGATTTTATGATTCTATGCTCTGGGTTTCCTAAAACCTTGGACTGCCAGAAGTTGGGACTGGGTGACGGGATAGATAACTTGATGCTAACCCTGTTTTGTTCATTTCCACTGAAGCAACTGGCACCAGCTACTGTCAGAAGACAAGTATCAGAGTACTTGTACGAGTATCCTGTCAGAAGACAGGATACTGGGCTAGATGGACCATTGGTCTGACCAAATATTGTCATTCTTATGTTCCTAGAAACATGAGTACTGCACACCACATAAAAATGAAACATGAAAAGTTTTTAATCGGAGATTACAGAAAGAAGGTAAAACCACAGAACAGTTTATGACTAATCAGAGGCTGAAGAGTTAATCTTGCTATTGCGGAGAGAGGTGAGTGGTAACTGAGTCTTGGATAAGGGATCAGATCATGATTGGAATCTAGGATAAACAACTCAGAGAGAGGCTACAGGAAAACCAGAGATTAAACCCTAACAAAAATATTTTACTTTTCCAGGTAAGGAAGTCATCCAGTTCAGATTGAAGCTTATGGAGAGTAGACAGTGCTTTGATGCTATAGATATGATAGAGAATCCTAAATACTAAAGAAAAAGTGACCTGGAGCAGAAATGCATGAAGATCACAAAGTCAGAGTCCAGCAAAAATAGCACGTGGAGCTGCCCATGCTGTGAAAACCAGCACAAGAGAATGTCTCATACATGGGGAAAGATGCAAGAAATGCAGAAGATTATATATGACTTTGCATGAGTTTGTCCAGAACTGTTCACACACTGCTCACATTTGCAAACTCATGTAAATCTATTGCATTTCTTGCATCTTTTCCCAAGGGCTAGATATGGCCTTAGCTTGTGCTCGTTTTCATCAAGAGGGTGTACTCACTGGAGGGGTAGGAGACAAAAACAATTGAGGAAGAGTTTGAGGATGTCTTGCACAGAACAGAGCTGAAAGATGCCACAATTTATGTCCACAGGTAAGTTCCCTTTGGCCTCAATTTTTCTGGAAATAAGGTGTAAATTTTTAACAGTGAATAATTAACCATTGGAACAGTTTACCAAGGGTCGTGGTGGATTCTTCATCACTGGCAGTTTTTAAATCAGCATTGGATGTTTTTCTAGAAGATCTGCTCTAGGAATTATTGTGGGGAAGTTCTCTGGACTGTGTCCTATAGAAGGTCAGACTGGATGATCAGAATAGTCCCTTCTGGCCTTGGAATCTATTAATCTAAGGCAGAGGCTAAAAGAGGAGCTGGAAAGGCTCATAGCTCTGGGAACAATATAGCGAGTAGAAGAACCAGAGTGAATATATTTGTTGATCCCTGTAGTAAAGACAGAACCTTTCACGTGTGTATAAACTCAAATGAGTTAGATGAATACATAAAAAGGAAACATTTTTCACTACCTACACAGGAGACATTTTTGGAGAGGTGGCTTATCCCAAATATTTTTCTGCATCAGCAGGGCTCTAAGCAGGTGCCCTCAGAAAAACAGAGCGCACGTGTGCACATTCGGCACACCCTTTGGGAGAGAGTTTTGGCAGACTGACATTTGAGTTATGTTCATCTGAGGTGTTTCACCCAATAATACAACACATTTTGATGGTATGAAAGGTACTAAGGTCTACATGATGTTTTATCTGGGGAAAAAACAGTAGAGGAGTAGGACCAGAGTCTCCAAGCAATTTTGGAAAAGAATGAGAGCTGTTGGGCTAAAGCTGTATAAACAACATGTAAATTTTGAAACAGAAATAACATACTGTGGCAGAGCTCCAACCTTGTCCCTGTGGGTCCCGTGTTTCTAGGCAGTTTATGCTAGCCTCAGTGGCTCACTGCGACCCTCCACATAGCCCTTCTCTCTCTAGGGCAAGGGTTATAGTTACTGAGCCCTTTTCATCATAAGCCAGTAAGGAGGTTGGTGAGAGAACTCCCACAGTCTCTGTTGTGCCTAGGGCTTATTTCAGAACAGATTAGCCTCCTATCCTGACAGGGGCCTGTCTTCCCTTCCCAGGAGGCGTTTCTGTCGTGGCAGGTTATGGGGAGAACCCGGGCCCTCCCTCTACTCCAGGTTCTGGCCCAGGGACCCTAATGGTAGCAGCTGTTGCAGCCAACCTTTCACTGCCAGAGTTGCTACATTTCCCTGGGACTGCTTCCCCACAGCTCTCCTGCTTCTCCCTTCTTCACCCTTACTTATGGCTTGAGGGTGTCTTCATTAACCAGCCCTTCAGCCACACTTCCTCTCCTCTGGCTCCCTGGTTCTTCTCAGCCTGACTGGAGTGAGCCCTTTTACAGTATCAAAAGGGCCTTAGAGTGAGGTGTTCACATTACCTTAATGGCCTCACCTGACTCTGCAGGTTAATTGGAGTCAGGTGTTCTCATTAGTCTGGAGCAGCCCCTGCTCCAGACAATCAGGGAACAGAAAACTGCTAATCCAGTGGCCAGTATATCTGCCTTCTGCTATTCTGCTGTACCCAACTGGCCTGGGTCTATCACAATACCTAGGCGAGAAGTTAACCCAGCAAGAGATACAGGTATATCACAGTAAAGTTGAGGCCATCACTGGTATGACTGCACCAAGACAAAAGGGAAAGTGCAAAGATCCTTGGAAGGTGAACTACGTAAGGAAATCTGTGCCTAGTCTAACTGCCAAAACCAACCTGAGAGCACTAGTGTGCAAAGCCATCCAATGGACATGAGATACAAATCTTTATACAGAGTTTGAGAAACCAAAGGAATTAAAGAGGCCTTATGAGTTACTATGACAATAAGCCACAAAACTAAATTGTTCGCAGGAAGTTATTGGTCCAGTCCTTTCACAGCCTATGGTCAAAACTGTAGACTAATCTTTATGCATCAAAGATGCTAACAACATATTCAAATAGAGAAGAAGGTTCTGGTCTTAGTCCATGGTTTTAAACAGTTTCATATCTTTATTTATGGGAGGTCTGTATTAGCTGAAACAGACCACAAATCACTGCTATTGCCAAAAGGGGTTGGCAAGTACTCTCCTGTGAATACAGAGATTATTTTTTCAGCTACAAATGTACAATTTATAAACAGAATACAAACCAGGGAGAGATCTGGTGGTTGCAAATTCACATTCTAGAGCATTTGACAAAAGTGAAATGCAGCAAAGTACAGAGCTAGATTTTGTATTATAAAAAACCTGTCTGGTCTCAGACAAAATGTGTAATTATGTGTATATATTAACATTGGTTTTCAAGTGGTGTTGTTTTGGCTTGGAAGAGAAGATGTGGTACTCGAGGCTGTGCCTTAAAGGGCAGAGCTTCCCAGACAGAGAGTCTGAGACCACGTCTACACTACGGGATAAAATCGAATTTGCTAAAATCGGTTTTATAAAACTGATATTATAAATTTGATTTCATGCGGCCACACTAGGCACAGTAATTCGGCGTTGTGCGTCCATGCTCCGAGGCTAACGTGCCCCTGGCTGAAAAATTTTTGAAAGCAAAATTGGGATTGACTCACTTGGGACTGAGTCAATCCCTCCCTTATGGTTTCTAAAAATAGAGTCAGTCCTGCCTAGAATAAGAGGCAAGTGTATTAGAGAACCAGTGTATCAGAGAGCACAGCTGCTCCGTGTCAGTATTCACAGGGGGTGCCCCTGCAACACCGCACCCGTTGCTTCCTCCTCCCCCAACCTTCCTGGGCTACCGTGGCAGTGTCCCCCCCCCCCATTTGGGTCATGAAGTTATGCAAGAATGCAGGACTTGTTAAAAGAAACAGAGACTTGGAGGCAGCCTCCCGGGGCTATGACAGTCCAGGCAGTACAGAATCTTTTCTTACACAGGAAAGGGAGGGGGCTGATGAAGTTCAGCCCCCAGTTGCTATGATGAAGACGGTTACCAGCCGTTCTGGACCATCTACTGGGAGTAACTGGGAGTCATTCCCATTTTTACCCAGGCGCCCCCGGCCAGCCTCACCTCAGGGCAGCCAGGAGCACTCACGGGCTGATGGCGATGACGGATATCAGTCATATTGTACCGTCTACCACCGGGGAGGGAGGGGAGAGGAGCGGATACTGCTCTTCACTGCTGCAGCATCGCGTCTACCAGCAGCATTCAGTACACATAGGGTGACATTGAAAGTAGTCAAGGAATGATTTCTTTCCTTTTCTTTCACGTGGTGGGGGGGGGGAAAGAAACTGAGGAGCTGTTCCCTGAACCACGCCAGACACTGTGTTTGAACCTACAGACATTGGGAGCTCAGCCAAGAATGCAAATACTTTTCAGAGACTGCTGTGGACTGTGGGATAGCTGGAGTCCTCAGTACCCCCCCCTCCCTCCATGAGCGTCCATTTGAGTCTCTGGCTTCCCGTTACGCTTGTCACGCAGCGCTGTGTATCCTGGAGATTTTTTTTCAAACGCTTTGGCATTTCGTGTTCTGTAACGGAGCTCTGATACAACAGATTTGTCTCCCCATACAGCGATCAGATCTAGTATCTCCCGTACGGTCCATGCTGGAGCTCTTTTGGATTTGAGACTGCATCGCCACCCGTGCTGATCAGAGCTCCACGCTGGGCAAGCAGGAAATGTAATTCAAAAGTTCGCGGGCTTTTCCTGTTACCTGCCCGCTGCATCCGAGTTCAGATTGCTGTCCAGAGCGGTCAGTGTGCACTCTGGGATACCGCCCGGAGGCCAATAACGTCGATTTCCGTCCACACTAACGTAATCCGAATTGTTAATATCGAATTTAGCGCTACTCCTCTCATTGGGGTGGAGTACAGAAATCGATTTAAAGAGCCCTTTATATCGATGTAAAGGGCGTTGTAGTGTGGACGGGTACAGCGTTAAATCGATTTAACGGCCATTAAATCGATTTAAACGCCTAGTGTAGACCAGGCCTGAGTGGGGCACTGAAGCTCTTGTTATGCACAGCCAGTCGGAAGGAACCAGACACTGAATAAAGGAGAGCTCTTGCAAGCGCCTTAAGCACTGAAATCACTGAACATTGAATCACTGAGAGAACAATGAGCAATGGTCTCAAGTTGCAGTGGGGGAGTGTAGCGAGGTGGTGGGATACCCCACAGCCCCGCTGAGGGACGAACATCCCCTAATACCAACGTGGGTGGAGCTACTGGGTCTGGTGCCCGCCCCTCAGAGGTCACGGCGCAGACCTGGAAGTATAAAAGCTCACCTGCAGAGCTCAATGGAGGACCAGCTGCCGCAAAGACCAGACATCTGCGACTGAGCTTCCTCTTGGGAGACAGCAGCAGGCTGCAGCTAGCCTGAGCTCGCACCCGGCCAGCCGAGCCTACCCCTCGCTCGCTATCCTGAGGAGGACTGGCTGAGCCTGCCCCATGCCAGCTACCCCGAGAAGGAGCCGAGCCTGCCCCATGCCAGCTATCCCGAGGAGGAACCGAGCCTGCCCAGTGACAGCTATCCCGAGGAGGAGCCGAGCCTGCCCTTTGCTGCATACCCCGAGGAATCGATGGTGTTCAAGACAGCCGAGGAAGCTAGCATGACCCAGGTTCCCTACGAGGGGGAGTGTGGAAGTAGCCCAGGGGCAGCTGACACCAGTCTGGCTGCAGCACTGCCTGAACTTATGTCAGTGTGTTGCGGCCAGGATCCTCACTGACAGCAGCGAGTTTCTGCCACTGCTAGGTCCCCGGGCTGGGAAGCAGTGGAGTGAGAGGGCCTGTATCCCCCCTGCCACCCACTCCTTGGGTGGCAGACTCCCCCTTCTCCCTGGCCTGGAGAGGCTAGGACCTCCTGCTATAGAACTATTGACTCAGCCCCTGCTTAAGGGCCTGAGTCTCTGACTGTTTGCTTGCTGCCCCACCCTGACCTAGGACCTGGGCCGCTTTTGAATTACTGACTCAGCTCCTGCTTAAAGGCCTGAGTCCCTGACTGTTTGCTTGCTGCCCCGCCCTGACATAGGGCCTGGACCCCTATAGAACTACTGATTCAGCCCCTGCTTAAAGGCCTGAGTCCGTGACGGTTTGCTTGCTGCCCCGCCCTGACCTAGGGCCTGGGCTGCTTTTGAACCAACTGCTTTTGAACCACTGACTCAGCCCCTGCTTAAAGGCCTGAGTCCTTGACTGTTTGGTTGCTGCCCCACCCTGACCTAGGGTCGGGCTGCTGGTGCACTGTTGACTCAGCCCCTGCTTAAAGGGCTGAGCCCCTGACCATGTGCTTGCCGTCCCACACTGCCGACGAACTAGAGCGAGGCGGTGGGATACTCCACAGTCCCACTGAGGGATGAACCACGGTAAAGCGGCACTATGCGTGGTACCAGAAGTGGGGAGCTCTGCCCAGAATGTGGGCACGAGCCCTTGATCCCTGTGAGAAAGGGGCCGGGGGAGAGCGACCCCCCACAGGAGACATGGATCTGGCCAAGCTCTTCACATTAACACTTAACCAAAACCAGTCCCAGACGGATGAAGTGGACGGAGTGTGATGATGACTTCTGGGCCCTCAAAGACTGTCTCTGCTGCGAACCCGTTCTGTACAGCCCCAGCTTTTCTCGAGGGTTCATCCTCCAAATGGATGCCTCGGAGATAGGACTCAGCGCAGTCCTGTCTCAGGAAGTGAATGGAGAGAAACACTCGGTTATATACCTCAGTCGGAAATTATTTCTGCGAGAACGGCACTACGCTGTAATAGAGAAGGAGGCCTTGGCAGTAAAGTGGGCCTGTGATGCCCTGTGGTATTACATCCTGGGGGCCCCCTTCACACTAGTCACCAACCACGCCATGCTTCGGTGGTTGGCTTGAATGAAAAACAATAATATGCGGTTCACGCGATGGTATCTGGCACTACAGCCCTATGCTTTCACCACGCCAACTAGGACCACGCCAACACCGACTTCTTGTCCCACCTGGGAGAATTGAATGGGGCTGACCCTGATGGATAGGAGCCATTCTTGGGGGAGGGGGGTGTAGCGAGGCAGTGGCATACCCCACAGCCCCGCTGAGGGACGAACCTCCCCTAATATCAACATGGGTGGAGCCACTGGGTCCAGCGCCTGCCCCTCAGAGGTCACAGTGCAGACCCGGAAATATAAAAGCTTACCTGCAGAGCTCAGTGGAGGACAAGCCGCCGCAGACCAGACATCTGCGACCGAGCTCCCTCTTGGGAGACAGCAGCAGGCTGCAGCTGGCCTGAGCTTGCACTCGGCCAGCCGAGCCTATCCCTTGCTCGCTATCCCGAGGAGGACTGGCTGAGCCTGCCCCGTGCCAGCTACCCCGAGGAAGAGCCGAGCCTGCCCTTCGCTGCGCACCCCAAGGAATCGATGGTGTTCAAGACAGCCGAGGACGCTAGCATGACCCAGGTACCCTACGAGGGGGAGTGTGGAACTAGCCCCAGGGCAGCTGACACTAATCTGGCTGCAGCACTGCCTGAACCTATGTCAGTGTGTTGCGGCCAGGATCCTCACTGACAGCAGCAAGTTTCTGCCGCTGCTAGGGCCCCAGGCTGGGATGCAGTGGAGTGGGAGGGCCTGCGTCCCCCCTGCCACCCACTCCTTGGGTGGCAGACTCCCCTTCTCCCTGGCCTGGAGAGGCTAGGACCTCCTGCTACAGAACTATTGACTCAGCCCCTGCTTAAAGGCCCGAGTCCCTGACTGTTTGCTTTCAGCCTCACCCTGACCTAGGGCCTGGGCTGCTGTTGCATTGTTGACTCAGCCCCTGCTTAAAGGGCTGAGCCCCTGACTGTGTGCTTGCCGTCCCACACTGCTGGCAAGCTAGAGTGAGGCGGTGGGATACCCCACAGCCCCACTGAGAGACGAACCGCGGCAAAGCTGCACTACAGGGAGATCTAGGATGGATATTAGGAAACACTTTCAATAGGAGGGTGGTGAAGCACTGGAATAAATTACCTAGGGAAGTGGTGGAATCTCCATCCTTAGAAGTTTTTAAAGCCCAGCTTGACAAAGCCCTGGCTGGGATGATTTAGTTGGTGTTGGTCCTGCTTTGAGCAGAGGGTTGGACTAGATGACCCCCTGCTCAAAGCAGTACCAACACCAACTTAATCATCCCAGCCAGGGCTTTGTCAACTCGGGCCTTAAAAACCTCTAAGGATGGAGATTCCACCACTTCCCTAGGTAATCCATTCCAGAGCTTCATCACCCTCCTAGTGAAATAATTTTTCCTAATATCCAACCTAGACCTCCCCAACTACAACTTGAGACCATTATTTCTTGTTCTGTCATCTGCCACCACTGAACAGCCTAGCTCCATCCTCTTTGGAACCCCCTTTCAGGTAGTTGAAAGCAGCTATCAATCCCTCTCCCCTTCTCTTCTGCAGACTAAAGAATCCTAATTCCCTCAGCCTCTCTTCATAAGTCATGTGCCCCAACCCCCTAATCATTTTCATTGCCCTCTGCTGGACTCTCTCCAATTTGTCCACATCCTTAAAGTAGTGAGGGGCCCAAAACTGATGCAGTACTCCAGGCGTGGCCTCACCACTGCCAAATAGAGGGGAATAATCACTTTCCTCGATCTGCTGGCAATGCTCCTACTAATGTAGCCCAATATGCCATTAGCCTTCTTGGTAATGAGGGCACACTGTTGACTCATTTCCAGCTTCTCATCCACTGTAATCCCCTGATCCTTTTTCTGCAGAACTGCCGCTTAGCCAGTCAGGCCCCAGCCTGTAGCAGTGCATAGGATTCTTCTGTCCTAAATGCAGAACTCTGTCCTTGTTGTCCTTGTTGAAACTCATCAGATTTCTTTTGGCCCAATTGTTCAATTTGTCTAGGTCACTCTGGACTCTATCCCAACCCTCCAGCATATCTACCTCTCCCCCTAGCTTAGTGTCATCCACAAACTTGTTGAGGGTGCAATCCAGCTCATCATCCAGATCATTAATGAAGATGTTGAACAAAACCAGCCCCAAGATAGACCCCTGGGGCACTTCGCTTGATACTGATGACCAACTAGACATCAAACGGTTGATCACCACCCATTGAGCCCAATGATCTAGCCAGCTTTCTATCCACCTTATAGACCATTTATTCAATCCATACTTCTTTAATTTGCCAGCAAGAATACTGTGGGAGACCATATCAGAAGCTTTGCTTAAGTCAAAGTATATCACATCCACCGCTTTCCCCATATCCACAGAGCCAGTTATCTCATCATAGAAGGCAATCAGGTTGGTCAGGCATGACTTGCCCTTGGTGAATCCATGCTGACTGTTCCTGATCACTTTCCTCTCCTCCAAGTGCTTCAAAATGGATTTCTTGAGGACCTGCTCCATGATTTTTCCAGGGACTGAGATGAGGCGGATTATCCTTCTTCCCCTTTTTAAAGATGAGCACTATATTTGCCTTTTTCCAGTCATATGCATGCAGGCAGTCGGTGGCTCTGTCTAGCCCTAGCCACTTGGTGCCTGTGGGCAGTAGGAGCTAAGAAATGGGACTAAAAGGCAGAGCAGAGGGAAGAAGGGGTGAGTATGGGGAAGCTCATGGAGAAGTAAGAGATGATTACAATGGAAGATTGTCTTTGGGCAGTCTGGAAAGAGAGTGGATGGCCGAGGGAAAAAGTAAAGTAAAAGGCTGAGTTCAGCGAGGAACGGAGAACAGGAAAGCTCAATGGACAAGAAGAGACACCCTAAGAGAGAGAGTGTGGAATTTAAAGGAGGGAGAGTGAGAAAAGACCTTGGGAGAAGGAGAGACATTAAGGGCGCTAATTAAGGGGTAAGAGCCACAGGCAGCTATCCAGAGACGGAGACACAGGAGAAAAAGAAGAAAAAAACTGTAAAGCCACTATCTCTGTCCTCCTGAAGAGTTAACTGTGCTGTGATCAACAGGACAATGCTGTCTGATAAGGGCTAGGCAGGGAACCACTCAGGCTCCTGCTAAGGATCAAAACAAGCTTCTCTTACTGTTAACTTGTCCTCCCACCCTCTCATCTGCCTTGTGTCTTATTATAGTCTTAGCTAGCATGCTGCTTGGTGCAGGGACTGTCTTCTGTTTTTTTATACAGGACCTAGCACAATGGGGCCATGGACCCCTTATTCAGGTCTCTAGGTGTTATCATAATACAAATGAATAAGTTATATGATGGGGAGTTGTGGGGGCCACTTTTTAGGGATCAATCTAACAATAGTTATAACCTGGAGAGCTGTGGCTAAATTATGAGGTGTGCTGGAAAGGGTGGTGGAATGCTTTCAGTGCATTGGCACAAGCACAATCCATCTGAATCACAGAATATCAGAGTTGGACGAGACCTCAGGAGGTCATCTAGTCCAAACCCCTGCTCAAAGCAGGACTGATCCCCAACTAAATCAGCCCTCACCTTGGCACGGAAAATGGGGATGGGCACAGCTAGCACTATCTGCAGTGCTGACTTAACCCCAGAGGGAGCATTTCTGGGTTGGGCATCACCCACCCAGACTCCAGGCTGGCTAGGCTGGGCGGAGTGTTGATCGCATCTCCTTTCTGCACTGGGCTTTCCTCGATGACCCTTCAATGGCATAATGCCTCCCACATTGTTGCATCTCCTCTTGGCCCTACTAAGCCGAGTCAGACTGACCAGAGGTGTAACAGAGCCTTGATATTAAAAGAAAAAAAAACAAATGCACACTATGAAAAGCATGACCAGACTATTTAGTCAGACACAAGCCTGGGGCAGCAGCATTTACAACCTATTTAAATCCTTTTAATTCATTTAGTATGTTTCTTGGGGCTCCTGGTAGCTATACTATAAAAAGCAAGACAGGAAGCCAGCTTGTAAAGACGCTTTCTGGGCACATTTCTGGAAAAACAAGGAAAAGTAATACACAGGGAAGATCCTTCTGCTCAACAGTATATTAAAATTCACAAGGTCCTATACTGAACAATCCTATACAGGGATCCACCTCAGTGAAAGAAAGTATTCCTGCATCTCTTGACATCACTGCTCCATTGCCCAGGTACTTTATGAATGCTTTGCTTTCATCTGAAGCATCAGGTACTGGCCCAGACAAAAGCAGCTCGCCAGACTTCATGGGCCAATGTTCTCATTCCATATTGCAAATCCAGTGTTCCAACTGTTCCTTCTGTGCTGCCAACACTCTTGATCCACTCTAAGTCCTAATGATACACTTTTAGTGCAACAGCTCTGTTACACAAGCTTTAGTTCTGTTAAGGGAGACTGCATTTCATTTTCCGCATTTCTCTACAGTGTGATCTTACCTGCTTTTCATTAGATTAAAATCAGAGAACAAAGCTGAATCCAACAGTATAGCATATTAACAGTATGCACCAAATTTGGAATTGAAAAATTCAATCTACAAATAACTTGGTTTTTGTAGCTCAATCAGCACTTGATCCCTTCAAATAAGGGCTGCCCAGCAGCATGTTTCCATATCATGCGTCTTTTTGATGAGCAATCACACACACATAATAGAAACAAGGTTGTATAAGTTTGCAGTAAGGCCCTGAGAAGCTTGAACTTCAATAAAAATGAGTGAGTGAACTTCAATAAAAAATATTCCATAATACTAATACTGCCACTCTCAGACACGTCTCTCCCTTTTCAACTTGTTACTCAAAGCAAATCTGCTTGCAGTCTTTACACATCCAAAGGTAACCAGTGCTAGGTGAAAGATGAAAGAGAGGAACAGGAAAAAAGCAATGCTTAGAAAAGCAAGATGGATTTTTCTGGTGACAAGAGCTCACACACACACACACACACACATATATATATATATATATATATATATATATATAACAGCTTTGATTAGCTCTGAATTAGGTCAAACCCAAGCACCGTATAGATACAGCCATTTCTGCAAAACAATATCAAGTATTTTAAAAGCCTCTTCATCAGCCAGAACACTGATGAAAAAAAGTCACTAATTGCTATTCATTAGACAGAAGTTCTTTAGCTGAGAGGCATCTCTGATGCACTGAATTTATATAATGTTTGATGAAGCAGTTGTCAGGAATGTATGAGAGGTATAACTGGCAGCAATATCTACTAGGAGTTAAGGTTGCCTGATGTTTCCCATAATAATCCTCTGTTTTCAGTTGCTTATAACTTTGACACACACTAACTGTTTGGGCTAAAATTTTCCATGTTTAGTCTCAGGCTATGTCTACACTACAGCCAGGATCGATGCTCTGAGATCGGTCCACTGGCGGTTGATTTAACAGGTCTAGTGAAGACCTCCCAAAACAACAGCAGATAGCTCTCCAGTCGACCTCTGTACTCTACCCCATACGAGAAAAGTAAGGTAAATCGACGGAAGAGTTTCTCCCGTTGGGCCCCCCCGCATGGTCTAGACCCCATGGTACCTCAAGCTAAGGTACGTCAACTCCAGATATGTTATGGAATATTTTTGATATTAAAATACACTCTGGGAGCCCTTTTCTAGCTGGAGTTGCGTAGCGTAGGTCAACTTATTGCGGTAATGTAGACATAGCCTCAGACTTAGGATGGATCAGTTGAGCTCTCAGAGCCAGAAGTTAGGTTTTTCACTGTTGAAAATAAATGCTAGCCATATTTTTAAACAGCTTTCGTTACTCAGGAATTTGCAGTGTGAACTTGATATTTGGCAGGGGGATCATCCTGGAGATGCCTTGACCTGACCTCATGAAAATCCACAGATTTGACCAAGTTACAAGTCACGGGAAATTACCACTTGTGCATACTTACTAGAACATGTTAGACATTAGCTCTGAGTGCTGAGTGAAAGGGCTAGTGGCACTATAGTTAGGATTGCACTAGGACTTTCCTTATAATGCAGTCTTTGAATTATATTTCTGTTCAAACTATTTTTGCAGGGGGGAGGGAGAAGAAATATTTTCAGTTATAAATTTTAGCAATTCTGAATTTTCTAAAGTAAGTTTGTTAAGAAGATTATGTAGTTGTGAAGTTAGAGTGTTAAAAAGTCACCTTGTCAAGATGTATAGACTGGGAATTTCACTCTTGTTCGGAATTACACTAGTGAGAAGCCATGACACAGAATCCTCAAGACTCACAGGTAGCAAGAGGGTCACATATTTTAGTAAATTAGAGCACTGACTGGGGCAATGAAAACATGGATTTTGAGAAATGTTTACCACAAAAGAGTTAGAGTCATTCACTGATGTCAACTCTGTCTTTAGCACAAGAGTTAACATAACTAAGTTTTGCACATGGAAGTTAACACAACACAGGATTTGTGATGTAACAATTTAGAGATTTCGCCTAACACTTCATTGAAGATGGTACTACATGTGACAAACAAGAAAAGGCAAGGAATGGTTATTTACTTTATAGTAACTGTGACTCTTTGAGATGTTTTGTCCATCTGGATTCCATAAACCGTGAATATGTGCCTCATGGACAAGATCTCAAATGCATAAGGGGCACGACACCTTGAGTGGGTTCCACACAGACAAAACATTTCAAGGAAGAACCAAAGGCTGTAAAGTTGCATTGTTGCTCTTTCAAAGAGACAAGATCCTGAAAGACAGAAAGCGAGACCAGAAGAATGGAAAGATAATGGCCAAGACAGACCATGGGGGCTCCTGGGCAGGTCTATCTTCCAATCATGCCCCATTACCAAGATCTGGGAGACTCATGATTTCCCCACATCACAGACTCATAGACTCATAGGTCAGAAGGGACCAATATGATCATCTAGTCTGACCTCCTGCACAAGGCAGGCCACAAAACCCTACCCATACACATTTATAACAACCCCTAACCCATGACTGAGTTATTGAAATCCTCAAAATT
>NC_133784.1:18450465-18460897 GCF_003597395.2 Chelonoidis abingdonii
GTGATTTTTACCCAGACAGACTCCGTCTTATCCATTCCATCACTTCTTATTTCATTACAGTTCACCTCATCATTGATGTACAAGGCTACTCCACCACCTTTGCCTTTCTTCCTGTCTTTTCTAAACAGCACATAGCCTTCAATACCTGTACTCCAGTCATGAGTACTATTCCACCAGGTTTCTGTTAACCCTATAATATCCGGTTTCACTTCCTGCACCAGTAGCTCCAGTTCCTCCATCTTGTTACCTAGGCTCCTCGCATTAGTGTACAGAGCAGAATCTTTTGATAGAGGGAGAAGCAGGCTCAGCAGCTGACCTTGCAGTTCTGGTCTGGTGCTTCCTACAGGTACCACTCTGCCCCTGTGTCAAAAGAGCACATTGAAGATAGAGGCAGAGCAGAGGTTCAAGCTCAGGGGCAGAACAGAGCTCAGAAGCTCTGGTAATGGGGAACTACTGTGGAGTAGAGAACTTATTTCCCAACAAGCACTGAGGACACTGTTATGGGACTTCACGGGGTGATTCCCACTGGTTCACACTGCTCTCTCTCCCCTCAGCCCTGCTCCTCCTGTAAGCTTTGGAGAGACTATCCGTGCCCTTCCCTTCTGACTCCCCTTTCCATTGTCTCATGGTAAAATCCACAAATGCCTCTCAGGCGCCGCATCATTGTCTGTCTCTTCCACCACAAGTCTAGTCCCAACAAACCGTCCATGGTTTGTCAGAAAGACTCTTAGCCAGGGAACCACAGATGATTTGCCAGCAGGAGCTGTTATCAGAGGAACACAGCAGGGGGATGCCCTCCTGACAGCCCTTCAGGACCAGGCTCCCCCTTCATATGTCACAAGTGCCATGGAGGAGACAGTGAGCAGGAACTGGTACACATAGGGCTCTGAGCTAAGGGGAGTTCATTGGAGGTGTAGGCATACCCACAGACCCCCCTCCCATTCCCAATATCCCTACTTTCTTTACCCTGAACCTGTTCATCCCATGTGCAGTCCCAAAACATTTGAGTTTTTATCCCAAATCAGGACGCTGGTTTTGTTTTTTGAAAACCTGAAATTGTTCATGGTTCAGAAATTCCACTTCCCAGCCACCTCTTTCCCATTTTTAATATGGCATTTTTTAATATGGGCTGAGAGCTAGAGAGATGCCAAGGTTCAAGGGCAGTAGTTTGTATGACCTTAGCTAAGGCTCTCTAGATGTATCCATCTCTATAACAAAATGACTATAAAGTACTGGAGAGAAATAAAAGTAGAGTTAGCCAGGCTCACTGCTCATCTTGCTGTGTGTGAAATTTAACAAGCAAAAGGAAATACCAGAAAGAAAGCATACCGATCTATATCCATCAGAAGTGTTTGCCTCTGCTTCCAGCTGCTTTAATTACTTCTCTCTCCACCCCATGGTCACACTCCTACAAGCAAACCCACAATCCCACAGCCTTTGCTGAGAGTTTAATGTTCCAATTGGACCTTTTTTTATTGTTTACTGTGACTTTTAAAATATCTCAAGAACTTCTCCTTGGTCCGGCTTCCTTGTGACAGACACAAAATTTGTGGATAAAAAAAATCTTGGTGAGTTTGTCTAAAGAGGATCATGAGTAATACTGTGAATAATTTAGCCAACAGATTTGACATTTTTCTTCAAATAATTTTTTTTCTTTGACCAGCTTTATAAATAAAACTAAATGTAGAGAAGCAAAGGTGATGTTCACTGGAAGAAACAATTTGAATTATTCAACCACACTGCTGGGTTCTAAATGAATGATAATCTGCTATGAAAAATGTGTGTGTGTCATTGTTGACAACCCAATTAAACCTCTTCTCAGCATGTGTCACAAATATATAGGGAAGGGTCACAACCTTTACGTATGCAGCAACATAAAATCCCTCCTGGTCAAAGGTACAGAATCACTTTACCTGTAAGGGGTTGAGAAGATCAAATAACCTGGTTGGCACCTAACCAAAAGAACCAATAAGGAAAGAAAATATTTTCAAATCGGGGAAGGGGGGAAGAAGAGGTTTTGTTTGGGCTCTCTTTGTTGTTCCCTCTCTAGAAAGAGAGAGAGACCAAGCAGGTAAACCATCTTCTGAAAAGATACTTGAAATGATACATATAAAGTTACAGAAATTGTAAGTAAAGGAAAGGAAATGTGCTAGATTATCTTTTGTTTTAGCTTGTGAATTTTCCCTATGCTCAGAGGTAATTTCATTCCTCTTTTGTAACTGGAAAGCAAAGTCAGAGAGGAATCCTCTGTGTTTTAAATCTTTTTATTTACCTTGTAAAATTACCTTTTATCCTGATTTTACAGGTGTGATTCTTTTACTTTTTTTAAAAAAATAAAATTCTTCTTTTAAGAATCTGATTGATTTTCAGTGTCCTAAACCCACAGGTTTGGTCTCTGCTCACTTTGTACCAACTGGTTAGTATACTATTCTGAAGCCTCCCCTGGAAAGGAAGTGAAGGGACTTGGGGGAATGTTTGGAGGAACAGGGACTCCAAGTAGTCTTTTTTCTCGGATTTTTGTTGAAAATCACTCGGTGGTGGCAGAAATACCGTCCAAGGAAAGGATTTGTGCCTTGAGGAAGTTGTAACCTAAGCTGGAAGAAATAAGCTTAGGGGGCCTTTCATGCGGGTCCCCACATCTGTACCCCAGAGTTCAGAGTGGGGAGGGAACACTGACATGGTGGCAGTGTGGTGGGATCACTTTGAACCAGAAGCACAGACCTCAGGGTTTTAAAAGGACACATTTTTTCTTTTGGTTGCTTGAAAACCAGGGTTTTTTTTTTTAAAGGACACTTTTTTTATTTTTTTAGCTGAGAGCAGCTGGCATTTTTTTTCTTTGCCTGAGGGCAGAGTACTCCTCTACATCGATATAACTTTGTCCTCAGGAGCCAAAAAATCTTACCGTGTTATAGGTGAAACCGCATTACATCAAACTTGCTTTGATCCACTGGAGTGTGCAGCCCCGCCCCTATGGAGCACTGCTTTACTGCGTTATATCCAAATTCATGTTATATTGGGTCGTGTTATATTGGGATAGCGGTGTAGTTAAGTTCCTCCAAGGAAATTCACAAGCTGAGTTTTTTTTTTTTCTATCTAGTTCTTGGGTTAGGCTAGGCTAAGCGCAGGAAGGCTAGGATGATGGAAAGTGAGGTCCAAAAGAAACCAGAATTAGCAGATTGGAAGCTGAAGAGAGACAGAAAGAACATGAAAGACAACTGGCCTTAAAGCGCTTAGAGTTAGAAGTGGAGGAGAGGAAGGAGGCAAAGTGCTTGGAAGCAGAGGCAAACAGCTTGGATATGGAGTTAGAGCTGAAGGGCTTAGATCTGGGAAGGGCAAAGCTGGGTCTACCAGATAACCCTAACAATCCTTCTCCAGGTACTGCTCCCTATTTCAAAAAATTCCCCACATACAAGGTAGGCAATGGATACAGACGCCTTCTTAGAAAATTTCAAAAGGGCCTGCCTTGGGTACAGCATCTCTACAGACCAGTATATGGTAGAGCTGAAGCCACAACTCAGTGGATCCTTAGCAGAGGTGGCAGCTGAAATGCCTAAAGAACACATGAAAAGGTATGACCTTTTTTTTTTTTAAAAAAAAAAAGGCCAGAATTAGAATGGGGCTAATGCCCAAGCATGCCTGTCAGTGGTTCAGAGCCCTAAGGTGGAAAAAAGACGTGACATTTTCCCGACACGCCTACCACATTGTAAAAAATTGGGATGCCTGGATATCAGGAGCAAGTGTTAAATCTCTGGAAGATTTGTCTTTCCTAATGCAAATGGACCAGTTCTTAGAGGGTGTTTCTGAGGAAATAGAAAGGTACATCCTAGATGGGAAGCCCAAAACTGTAACCGAGGTTGGAGAGGAGATCGGAACCAAATGGGTGGAGGTGGTGGAAAAGAAAAAAGCTAGTAGCAGTTAGAGCAGATATCAAAAGGGGCAACCCGAAACAACATCCTACCACGGGGGGCAGCCCAAGGCCCCACTTACATCCCAAGGAAAACCCCAAACCACACCAGTCTCCAGCAACCCACCTCGCCCCAATGACCAGTCAGCTGGACGATGTTTTAAATGTAATGAACTGGGGCATGTGAAGACCAACTGCCCCAAGAACCTCAACAGATTGCAGTTCATTACACCAGAATCATACCAAAGGTCCCCAGGCCCAGATGCCTCCCAGATACACTCAGAGCAAAGGGAAACTATGAGTATGGGCGGGAAGAAGGTTACTGCATGGAGGGACACTGGAGCACAGGTGTCAGCTATCCACCAAACCTTAGTGGACCCCAAATTCATCAACCCAGAGGCCCAACTGATGATTCAACCCTTCATCTCAAACTCTTCAAACTTGCCTACAGCCAAGTTGCCTGTCCAGTACAAGGGCTGGTCAGGAATGTGGACTTTTGCAGTCTATGATGATTATCTCATTCCCATGCTGCTGGGGGAAGAGTTGGCCAATGATGTGAAGCTAGCCATGAGGGTGGGAATGGCCATCTGCAGCCAGGCTAAGCAAACCTTCGCACCTATCCCTGTTCCTAAGCCTTCTACTAGAGCCCCCGTCTGTGTTACCAGAGACCTAGGACTGAGGTGGTGGAACCAGAATCCCTGCCAACGACTGCAACGGCAGTAGTGGATCCAGTCCCAGAGACCCAACCAGAACCAGTGCCAGAATTGGAATGGGTGGAGCAACCAGGACCAGAACCATTGCCAGTACTGAATCCAGCACTTGCAACCCTGTCTACAACTACAACACCATAGGGCACTACTGAGCCTGTACTGGCAGCAGCAGATAAACCTACGCAAGAGGCTCAGCCAGAGCCTGAAATACAACACAGTGCACCAGCGGAGAGCGGTTCAGTCAATGGAAACAGCCCCATCACCTATATTGCTTCCAGAGGGACCAAGCCCAAGTCCACAATCCAATGAGGAACTGATGTCTCCAGCTGTCATATAGCATAAGTCCAAATTCTGAACCTTAGCGTCCAAAATGTGGGTGCCTGCATGAAACCTCCAAGCTTAATTACCAGCTTAGATCTGATGGCGCTGCCACCAGCCAGAAATTCCAGTGTCTGGCTCACTCTGGTCTCCCCAAAATCCTTCCCTGGGGACACCCAAGACTCAGATGCCCCTGAGTCTCACAACAAAAGGGAAATAACCCACTTCCTCCTTCCCCCCTCTTTACCTTCCCAGATCTTCCCCCCTGTACTCTAGGAATTACCCTGCTTCAGATCCTTAAACACAAACACAGAGAGACAGGTTTCTCTACACCCTCACTCAGAGTCCCTGCAAATGCAAACTTGTAAATCTAGACACAAAGAGATTTTCCCTCGCCTTCGTCAATGAGCCTTAACCAGAGAAAAAAAAAAACAGGTTAAAGAAAGCCTTATAATATAAAAGAAAGAAAAGAGACATAAAAAAGGTCTCTGTATCAAGGTGACAATACAGGGTCATTGGGCTTAAAGAAACAAAAGAAAAACACCTTATCAAAAAAAACATTAACATTCCAGCAAACTACACACATGTAAATACAAAAACAGTATAAAGCTATTGTCTTCTACCTTTGTGACTACAGCTTGAAACAGAAGATTAGAAAGGCCTGGAGATAGAGAGGATCACTCTCGAGAGCCGAGAGAGCAACAGAGACGAGACAAAGAACACACACCCAAGAATTCCCTCCCTTGAGATTTGAAAAATCTTGTTTTCCTGATTGGTCCTCTGTCAGGTGTTTGGTTCCCTTTGTTGAACACCTTTACCGTAAAAGAAACATTAAACCCTTAGCTATCGTGGTTTTTATGACACCAGCATCATGGGAACAATTCCAGTGAAGCAGGAAGCAGATGAGCCTCCAGGGAGCTTGGAATGCAGCATAGAGTAACCCACCACACTCAGCTCTTCTAATCAATCCAGTTTATTGTAGAGAAAGGACTTTTATACAAGAGACATCCTTCTGGTGGACACCAGGAAGAGTGGCATCCTCAAAGACAGTTGGTAGTTCCATCTAAGTACTAGGTAAAGCTCTTGAGCTTAGCCCACAATCATCCTAGTGGCCATGCTGGGGTGAACAGGACCAAAGACTGGGAAGGAATGGGCAAGGATATTTCTACCTATGTCTGGTCTTGTGAGGTGTGCCAAAAAGTGGGAAAACCCCAAGACCAGGTCAAAGCCCCTCTCAAGCCACTCCCCATAATTGAGGTTCCATTTCAGTGAGTCGCTGTGGATGTTCTGGATCCTTTTCCAAAAAAAAGGAAACCCAGAGGAAAGCAGTACATATTGACTTTCATGGATTTTGCCACCTGATGGCCGGAAGCAGTAGCTTTAAGTAACACCAGGGCTAAAACTGTGCCAGGCATTAACAGATGTTTTTGCCAGGGTAGGTTGGCCCTTCAACATCCTTACAGATTTGTGAACTAATTTCCTGACAGGGACCATGAAAAGCCTTTGGGAAGCCCATGGGGTGAACCACTTGGTTGCCACCCCTTACTGCCATCAAACAAATGGCCTGGTGGAGAAGTTTAATGGAATTTTGGGGGCCATGATATATAAATTCATAAATGAGCAGGCCAATGATTGGGACCTAGTGTTGCAGCAGTTGCTCTTTGCCTACAGGGCTGTACCACATCCAAGTTTCATCTCTACCTTTGACTTAACCAAGGGGTACTGGCAAGTACCGCTAGATGAATCTGCCAAAAAATGGCCAGCCTTCATCACCCATGCAGGGCTGTATGAATTTAAAGTATTCCCTTTCCAGCTGTGAAATGCACCTGCCACCTTCCAGAAACTTGTAGATAGTCTCCTAGCGGGACTGGGAGAATCTGCAGTCACCTACCTTGATGATGTGGCCATCTTTTCTAATTCATGGGCAGAACACCTGGAGCATCTACAAAAAGTCTTCAATTGTGTAAGGGAGGCAGGACTAACTTAAGGCTACAAAGTGTCCAATAGACCTAAAGAGTGACTTACCTTGGACACCAGGTGGGTCAAGGAACTATCAACCCCCTACAGACCAAAGTGAATGCTATCCAAAAGTGCCCTGTCCCAAAGTCAAAGAAACAGGTCCAATCCTTCTTAGGCTTGGCCAGATATTACAGGTGATTTTTACTGCACTACAGCCAAATCACCGCCCCACTGACTGACCTAACCAAAAAGAAACAGCCAAATGCAGTTCAGTGGACTGAAGAGTGTCAGAAGGCCTTTAACCAGCTTAAAGTGACCCTCATGTCTGACCTTGTGCTAAGGGCCACAGACTTTGACAAATCTTTCCTAGTAACCACAGATGCATCTGAGCGTGGTGTGGGAGCAGTTTTAATGCAGGAAGGACCGGATCAAGAATTCCATCCTGTCGTGTTTCTCAGCAAAAAACTATCTGATAGGGAACGCCCCACTGGTCAATCACCAAAAAGGAACGTTATGCCATTGTGTATGCTCTGGAAAAGCTATGTCCATACATTTGGGGATGGCATTTCCACCTGCAAACTGACCATGCTGTGCTGAAGTGGCTTCATGCTGTCAAGGAAAATAATAATAATAATAATAATAATAATAAAAAAAAAAAAACTTAGGTGGAGTTTAGCCTTCCAAGATTTTGATTTTGAAATACGACACATTTCAGGAGCTTCTAACAAAGTGACTGATGCACTCTCCTGTGAAAGGTTTCAGAGTAGCAGCCTGTTAGTCTGTATCCACAAAAAGAACAGGAGTACTTGTGGCACCTTAGAGACTAACAAATTTATTTGAGCATAAGTTTTTGTGGGCTACAGCCCACTTCAACGGATGCATAGACTGGAACATACAGCAAAAAGATATTTATACATACAAAATACATACATATAAATATCTATGCACCTGATGAAATAGGCTGTAGCCCACAAAAACCTATACTCAAATAAATTGTTTAGTCTCTAAGATGCCACAAGTACTCCTGTTCTTTCTCCTGTGAAAGTTTCCCAGAAGCAACTGGTTAAAATCATCTTTGAAACGTGGGAAATATTGTTAGTTTTTATATAATCAGTAGTATATCTGAAGGTGCATGTGTCTTATTTACTCTGTTTTCTCCTAGAGCTCCAGGAAGAAATCTCAGCCAGTGTGAATCCGGCTGTCCAGCCCCGTCTGTGATTTGGGAGGCATGTCATAAATGTAAATGGAAGGGTAACAACCTTTATGTATGCAGTAACATAAAATCTCTCCTGGCCAGAGGTACAGAATCACTTTATCTGTTAGGGGTTAAGAAGCTCAAATAACCTGGCTGGCACCTAACCAAAAGGACCAATAAGGAAAGAAGAAACTTTCAAATCAGGGGGAGGGGAGGAAAGAGGTTTTGTTTGGGCGCTCTCTCTTACTCACTCATTCACCCACCATCTTCTGAAAAGTTACCTGAAATTGAGGTCAATGGTAATTGGGACAAAATACAACATGGATTTACAAAAGGTAGATCATGCCAAACCAACCTGATCTCTTTCTTTGAGATGGGAACAGATTTTTTAGATAAAGGAAACACAGTGGATCTTACCTCGATTTCAGTAAGGCATTTGATACAGTTCCATGTGGGGAATTATTAGCTAAATTGGAAAAGATGGGGATGAATATTAAAATTGAAAGATGGACAAGGAACTGGTTAAAAGGGAGACTACAACGGGTCATACTGAAAGGTGAACTGTCAGGCTGGAAGGAGGTTACTAGTGGAGCTCCTCAGGGATTGGTTTTGAGACCAACCTTACTCAATCTTTTTATTATTGACCTTGGCACAAAAAGTGGGAATGTGCTAATCAAGTTTGCAGATGACACAAAGCTGGGACGTATTGCCAATACAGAGAAGGAATGGGATATCATACAGGAAGATCTGGATGACCTTGTAAACTGGAGTAATAATAATAGGATGAAATTTAATAGTGAAAACTGCAAAGTCATGCATTTAGGGATTAACAACAAGAATTTTGGTTATAAATTGGGGACATATCAGTTGGCAGTAACAGGGGAGGAGAAGAACCTCGGCGTATTGGTTGATCCCTTGAATCATTACCCCTTCCTGCTTCTCCACATGGGCACTAATGATACTGCCAAGAATGACCTTGAGCGGATCACTGCAGACTATGTGGCTCTGGGAAGAAGGATAAAGGAGTTTGAGGCACAAGTGGTGTTCTCATCCATCCTCCCAGTGCAGGGAAAAGGCCTGGGTAGAGATTGTCGAATTGTGGAAGTCAACGAATGGCTACACAGGTGGTGTCGAAGAGAAGGCTTTGGATTCTTTGACCATAGAACGCTGTTCCAAGAAGGAGGAGTGCTAGACAGAGATGCGCTCCACCTAATGGAGAAGGAAGAGCATCTTTGCAAGCAGGCTGGCTAACCTAGTGAGGAGGCCTTTAAACTAGGTTCACCGGAGGAAGGAGACCAAAGCCCTGAGGAAAGTGGGGAAATAGGATACCGGGAGGAAGCATAAGCAGGAGAGTGCAAGATGGGAGGACTCCTGTCTCAGACCGAGACAGCGAGTTATCTTAAGTGCCTATACACAAATGCAAGAAGCATGGGAAACAAGCAGGAAGAACTAAAAATCCTGGCACAGTCAAGGAACTATGATGTGATTGGAATAACAGAGACTTGGTGGAATAACTCACATGACTGGAGTACCGTCATGGATGGATATAAACTGTTCAGGAAGGAAAGGCAGGGCAGAAAAGGTAGGGCAATTGCACTGTACGTAAAGAGCAGTATGACTGCTCAGAGTTCTGGTATGAAACTGCAGAAAAACCTGAAAGTCTCTGGATTAAGTTTAGAAGTGTGAGCAACATGGGTGATGTCATGGTGGGAGTCTACTATAGACCACCAGACCAGAGGGATGAGGTGGACGAGGCTTTCTTCCAGCAATTAACAGAAGTTACTAGATCACAGGCCCTAGTTCTCATGGGAGACTTTAAGCACCCTGATATCTGCTGGGGGAGCAATACAGCGGTGCACAGACAATCCAGGAAGTTTTTGGGAAGTGTAGGGGACAATTTCCTGGTGCAAGTGCTGGAGGAACCAACTAGGGGAAGAGCTCTTCTAGACCTGCTGCTCACAAACTGGGAAGAAATAGTAGGAGAAGCAAAAGTGGATGGGAACCTGGGAGGCAGTGACCATGAGATGGTCGAGTTCAGGATCCTGACACAAGGAAGAAAGGAGAGCAGCCAAATACGGACCCTGGACTTCAGAAAAGCAGACTTTGACTCCTTCCAAGAACTGATGGGCAGGATCCCCTGGGAGAACAACATGAGGGGGAAAGGAGTCCAGGAGAGCAGGCTGTATTTTAAAGAATCCTTATTGAGGTTGCAGGAACAAACCACCCCGATGTGTAGAAAGAATAGTAAATATAGCAGGTGACCAGCTTGGCTTAACAGTGAAATCCCTGTTGATCTTAAACACAGAAAAGAAGCTTACAAGAAGTGGAAGATTGGACAAACGACCA
>NC_133784.1:18461401-18467050 GCF_003597395.2 Chelonoidis abingdonii
AGTTAATTGCCAAAATTGGCTGCCCATCCTCGATAAATATCATAGCTTGAATCTGAAACCAGCTATTGTCTCTGTCCCCCCATCTACTCGCCCCTTGGAAGCTGGTTCCAGAACTCACTCCTCTAACGGTTAGAAACTTGTTAATTTCCCAGTTCTAAACTCCTAGGTACGTTTTAATACCATTTGTTCTTGTGTCACTTGTACTAACTTCATAATTCTCTCGGATAACCTATATCCTTCGATAAATTATAAGGAATCCTATCTCCCTCGCTTCTTTTGGTTAGGCTAAGCACAACCAAGTTTTGAGTTCCTTTCATGAAGACAGGTTTTTCCTTCCAGTAATCCTATACCCTCCTCTGTACCTGTTCAGTTGCAATTATCCTTCTTAAATATGAGAGACCAGAACTGCCACAATATTCCAGCATGAGGTCGGCCAGTGCATGTGTAACAGGTACTAACACATTCGTTATCTAATGGAAATACCTCACATGCTCATCCCTAAGATCAATCAGTCATCTGTGATCACAAGAATCATAGAATATCAGCGTTGAAGGACTCAGGAGGTTCATCTAGTCACCACCTGCCACAAGCAGGACCAATCGCACTAATCAGCCAGCCAGGGTTTGTCAAGCCGACCTTACAACTCTAGGAAGGGATTCACACCTCCTTAGGTAACCCTCCAAGCTTACCACCACTCCTAGTGAAAAAAATGTTCAACTAATATCCAACATAACTCCCCACTGCAATTTGGCACTTACTCGCTGTTCTGTCATCAGATCTACTTGACGAACAGTCTAATCCATCCTTTGAACGTCCTTTCAGATAGTGAAAGCACTATCAATTCCACTCTATCTCCTTTCTGGAGACAAACAACCCAGTTCCCTCACCCGTCCCTCGTAAGTCTTGTGCTCCAGCCCGCCAATCTTGTTGTTGCCTCCGTTTAGAATCCATTTCCCAATTTTTCCACATCCTCCTTGCTAGTGGGGGGCCCAGAACTGGACACCGACCAAGAGGCTCGCTACCATTGCGAATAGAGGGGATGATCACGTCCTTGATCTGCTGGCATCCCCTATCCTTAACAGCCCAAGGTGCCATTACCTGCTTGCAACAACGCGACTTGTTGACTCATATCCACTTAACATTCGCCACTTAGTAACCTTAGTCCTTTTCTGCATAATCTGCTTCTATGCATTCGGTCTCTATCTGTACAGAAATGGATCTTCATCCTAAGGCAGGACTCCTGCACTTGTCCTGTTGAACCCCATCAGATTCTTTAGCCATCCCTAATTCTAGTCCCCTTGTACCTATCCCGCCCTCCAAGCGTAAGCTATCCATCCTTCCCATATGTCATCGCACTGCGAGTAGTGCAGTCCCAAGCCTTCCTCCATACCATTAAGTGAAGAATATTTGACCAAAACCAAACCTCCAGCGATGACCCTTTGCACTCTGCTGAAACTGCTGCCAATAGACAGGGACCATTGATCACTACCCTGAGCCCGACGATCTAGCCATCTTCTATCTCACCTTAAGTCATCATACAGCCAAGACTTCTTTAATTGCAAACAAGAAGACTGTGGAAGACCGCTATCAAAAGCTTTGCATAAAGCAGGAAGACATCATCCACTGTCGGATCTGCTTTCCCCTCACACATTGGACCTCTTCATCTCCTCATAGAAGGATACTTAGTTCAGGCTAACGCTCCCTTGGTGAATCTCATGCTCGACTGTTCCTGATCACTTTCCTCCCTCTAAGTGCTTCAGAATTATTTCCTGAGACCTGCCATCTTCCAGGACTGAGTGAGGCTGACTGCCTGAGTTCCCCAGATCTCTCTCCTCCCCAGATCCTCCTTCTTCCCTTTTTAAAAATTTCATCTTTGATTATTAGCAGGTAAATATGCCCAATGATCTGTGATGGGATGTTAGATGGGGTGGGATCTGAGTTACTAAAGAGAATTCTTTCCTGAGTGCTGGCTGTGAGTCTTGCCCACCTGCTCAGGGTTTAACTGATTGCAATATTTGGGGTCAGGAAGGAATTTTCCTCCAGGGCAGATTGGCAGAGGCCCTGGAGGTTTTTCACCTTCCTCTGCAGTGTGGTGCACAGGTCACTTGCTGGAGGATTCTCTGCACCTTGAGGTCTTTAAACCACACTTTGAGGACTTCAGTAACTCAGACATAGGTTAGAGGTTTGTTACAGGAGTGGGTGAGTGAGAGTCTGTGGCCTACGTCGTGCAGGAGGTCGGACTAGACGATCATAATGGTCCCTTCTGACCTTAAAGTCCATGAGTCTTAAAGTCTATGAAATGATCCATCTAAAATTACAAAAATTGTAAGTAAGACAAGGAAATGTGTTAGGTTATCTTTTATTTTAGCTTGTGAATTTTCTTTATGCTAAGAGGTAATTTCATTCCTCTTTTGTAACTGGAAAGCAAAGTTAGAGGGGAAACCTCTTTGTTTTAAATCTTTTTATTAATCCTGTAAAGTTACCTTCCATCCTGATTTTACAGATGTGATTCTTTTGGCCTTTTTTAAATAAAATTCTTCTTTTAAGAATCTGATTGATTTTCAGTGTCCTAAAACCCAGAGGTTTGGTCTGTGCTCACTTTGTAACCAATTAGTTAGTACATTATCCTCAAGCCTCCCCAGGAAAGGGAGTGAAGGGGCTTGGGGGAATATTTGGGAGAAACAGGGACTCCAAGTGGCCCTTTTCCCTGGATTTTTGTTGAAATCACTTGGTGGTGGCAGCAATATCATCCAAGGACAAGCAAAGGATTTGTGCCTTGGGAAGTTTTAATCTAAGATGGTAGAAATAAGGTTAGAGAGTCTTTCATGAGGGTCCCCACATCTATACCCCAGAGTTCAGAGTCGGGAGGAACCCTGACAGTATGCAGTTGTAGTCAAAAAGGCAAACAAGTAATTTGTATTTAAAGTTTAGGGAATATTAGTGAAATATGCCATTCTATAAATCAATAGTGAGTTCTTACCTCTGGTCACCCCATTAAGGCCCAAGCCAGAGGCTGCAAAAATTATTAGTGTTATGGAAACACTTCCATATGAGAAGAGATGACACAGAACTGGAATATTTTGTTTAAGGAAAAGACCAGTAAGAGGTGAAGTGATAGAGATGTACAAAAATAATTAATGATTTAGAGACGGCAAGTTAGGTGGTCCTCTCTCATAACAAAAAAGGGGGTATTGTGATGGGTGTACAAAATCGTCTCTGCCCCCACTCCAACCTCCACTGAAGGCTTCAGCACCCTGACATACCTGCGTGAAGGAAAAATATCACCTGGGAAAAGAGAAGCAGTGAGTTTAGACCTTTGAGCACTGCCTAGAGAAGCCACTCAGGCTCTGGTACTAGTAGAATCAACAAGACTTGGTCCTCCAGGGGCTAGAATCATAGAGTTAGAAGGGACCACAAGTGTCATCTAGTCTAAGCCCCAGAAGGCTGGGAGGAGGCAGTACCCAATCAGAACTCATCAAGATAAGGATGCTTGCCTGCTTCTTCTAAGGGGAAGTACTGGGGAAGGTGGACAGGAGAGGAGCTTTCATGTCCTAACCCAAAATACCACTGGCAGAGCCTAACAAGCTCACTGCACCATCAGTTAAAGCATGTGGCAAATTGCTTATTTTGTTGTGGCATTTAAAAGCCTGTGGGGTCATTTTTAGTTGAACTTCAATTAACTGTTACAGGACTAACAAGGGGCTTGCTACATGAGATGCTTTGCTTCTGGCAAGCTTTGATAGAGACATTCAATGGAACAGAAAGGCAGCAAATTTAAAAATACAAGGTGTAACAGGATGACTGTCCCTTTATAGGGAGATAGATCCAGTCCCACTTGTTACACAGTTAGCTCACCTCCCAGGGGGAGCAAATGAGCAAAGTCCCACAATAGGTAGACCATGTGGCTCAATCACACCTTTGGGGTGGAGATAAAACAGAAGCATGGGGAGAGCAGAGAGACTCTGGAGGGGAAGCTCTGGGAGTTGCTGCTCAGTAGCAAGTAGGCAGAGACTCAAAAGGAGCACAGAAGAGTTGAAGGGGTCAGAGCAAAGCCCAGACAGTGGGCTGAGCAGCATTTGAAGTGTGAAGAGGGAAGATAGACTGACTATCAGGAAGGAGTTTGAGACTGGGGATGGAAGACTCTTCTATTTGTTTTGGACTTGGATATCCTGAAAGGGGTGGACTTTTTCCTTCTATGACTTTGGTGGAGAGCCAAGTCACTGCAGCAACCAAACCAGGCTGGAAGGTCAGAAGATTCAACCCAAGTGAGAAGAAACTGGGGCAGTGACTGGGCCACAGCCAGACCAAGCAGGCAGCATTTCTACCTAAGGAAGTTTTTTAAAAAACACAAGCCATAATTATCCTGTGGAACTCACTGCCACAAGATGTTATTGAAGCCAAGCATTTAGTAGGATTTTAAAAAGAATTAGATATTTATATGGATAGTAAGTACATCCACAGTTACATTTGATAGGATTAAAAGGTTCAAGAGCTATAAACCCTAATGTTAGAGGACATAAAACCAATCATCAGTTGTTTTGAGTGTTACATGCATATATAATTTGTCCCTTATGAGGTTCTTATATCCTCTCTTCTGAAGGCCAGTTATATAATATTCTTTAAAAGTTTACTGTGGCCCATTAAGGGGAGAGATTTGCATTTTGAATGCCCGTATTTTTCAGCCTGACACCCGCTCTGTAGAGGAAAAAATTCCATATTCTTTAAATATTTCTGCATGAGCATAACAACATCTTTTTCAAGCTAAAATCCAGTGTGCATGCCAGGTAACTCAGATTAAAATCTGCTTCACAGCTGGGAAAATGAATAGCGTGTAAGGGCCCAAGGGCAGAGGAGAACCTTATGAGCAGTGCTGTACAGCACAGAATAGAAAACGCATGAATATAACCTAGAACTCCTTCATGGCATCCATCTAAATTGTAGAGGGCTGCTTCAAACATGGAATTATTCAGAGCTGGAAGACACAAGAACATAGGAGTCCTAGACTGAATCAGGCCAGTCTGTTTAATCCAGTATCCTCTCACCAAGAGCGGCTGGTACCAGATACTTCATGGGAAGGTGCAGAAACCTTGCAACAGACAGTTCTGAAATAAACTGCTACAGGGTATTTTTTTTCCTAATCCCCAACATATAGAGGCTGGCTTAATCCCTGAAGCATTAAGGTTTTCTAAAACTGTTGTTTATTTTTTAATGGTACACAATGCAGAGTGACCTGCTGTGGTTGGGGAACAGGTTGAGAAGAGATGGGGCCTCTTATAAAAGCATATACTTTAATTCCCTGTAAATCAGACAATACAGTAACTCCTCGCTTAACGTTGTAGTTATGTTCCTGAAAAACGTGACTTTAAGCGAAATGATGTGTGATGGGGCAAGGCCAGATGGCTACAGTAAAGTACTGAGAAACAGGTATGTTAGCTCCAGGCTAAACAAATCCCTAGTACCCTCGTAACCAAATGGCAGTTGCTCCAGGTTAATCAAGGCACCTGGAGCCAATTAAGATCTTTCTAGAAGGCAGTAGAGAGAGCTACTTTAACTAGAACACCTGCAGCCAATCACGGCAGGCTAATCAGGGCACCTGGGTTTAAAAAGGAGCTCGCTCCAGTCAGGCAGGGAGGAGCCAGAGGAGAAGGA
>NC_133784.1:18468682-18474823 GCF_003597395.2 Chelonoidis abingdonii
GCTCACCCGCTGTGGGTGTATGTGTCTTCTCACAACCTCGGTCCCTCTACAAGAGGCCTGGGGTTTGGAGGGTTCTGCGCAGTATCTTAGCTGTTCCTAGCACTGCACTCTTCTGGACAGAGAGCTCTGATTTATTCTGGGATTCTGCTGGCCACTCACCCAGCTTAGGGACACAGCCCCCGAGTGCTCCGACACCACTGGGACTACTTGGCCCTGTTCACTTTCCCACATCCCTCTCTAAAGTCCTTTTTTGACCCTGGTACTTCTTCCCTTCTCATATCTCTTCTGATGTTGCTGTCACTTGGCACTCTATAATTCATCACCACTGATGTCTTCTGGTCTTGTCCTATACCAGGAGTTCTGGGGTGGAATTGGGCCAAGTAAAAACCCCTGGGGCCCTGGGTCCGGGTTTTCTGATCTGAGTCCACAGAAGCTTAGCTCTGCTATTCTCCACACCTTCTGTGGATCTTCCCATCTGGTCTTGGAGGTCAGTAGCCATACGCTGTGCAGATGGTCCTGACTACAATGCCAGGCCACTTGGTTGTGCATCATGGTCAATGTGTTCTTGCCTGCATCTTACATCTGCCACTATGTGTTGGACTGTCTCTGAGTTCTGCACAGTCTGCACCTTGGGTCCTCTCTAGTGTGGTAGCCCCTGCTTCAATGGTCTGGGGCGTAGCCTAGTGCCTGTTCCTGGTGCTGCTATATCAAGTGCCTCAGTGCTGTCTTTTAGTCAGCCCTTTTCCAGCACTGGTAGGACATTTCCGTCAGGGTCGCCAACCTTTTCGCTGTCGCGTGTACCATCCATGCAGGGTCTTGTCTTGCCATGGCACTTCTTCTTGCTGGTCCTTCCTCCTGCTCATGCTGCCCTAGACAATTCTCTCAGCAGCTACATCTTGGGGCCATCTTACTGATGTACTCCTTTGGGTTCGGTGTCGTCAGGACATGGCTTTGCACGCTCACCAAGCCCGCCCGCCTTCTTTCCGGCTGTACTATATGTCTCGGGTTGTTGGATTGGGGTGAGAAACCTCTGTGCATTGAGGAGCTTCCGGGTCTTCACATCGGCAGCTCCCCATGTCCTCTTGGCAGCTCGCTATAACCGGCAGAGTATTTGATGTACGCAGGGCGTTCTGTTGAATCGGCGTGTGTCTGTTCTTCCCACTACTGGCTCTCAGGTAGCTGTCTATCCTTATGGGAACTTGGATGTATGCTGTCTTCCTTGCCTCTCATCGGATGGTTTCCATGTGACTGTGGAGGCCAAGTACTGTAGCTGCTCTGTATGTCTGCTATGTGGCTCGTCTGGTATTTCGCACCCGCATCAGTCTTGACTACCTTCCCTCTCTCTCACTATCAGTCCGGCCACACTTCTCCAGTCTGATGACATCCCGATCTCCTCATGATAAGTCCGCGTAGGTGGAATGTTAGCGAGTCCAGTCTCGTCATTCTAGCATGACAGCTAGTGAGTACTCCATGTAGAAGACGGGTGATGCGATGTAGTTCCACTCCTGAACCTGTACGCCGTATCCAGTCCTTTGATATCTGGCTGAGGGGTTATAAACCTATGCAGAACAGCGCGGGGACAGTGTGTCACCTTGGGTATATGCCACATGTATGGCCACTTGCAAGCTGCTCTTGATTGACTTCAGTGTTGTTCTTCGCATAGTCCCTTGAGTCTTGAGAAGGTCCTTAGTGTCCTGTTGACTTGTGTATAGCGCAACGAATTCACAGATCCACGTGTGCAGGCATTGAGTCGTAGGCTTTCCTGGTAGTCAATCCAGGCTGTGCTCAGATTGGCTGTCTAGAACCTTGAGTCTTTGGACTTGGCTCTATCTATGGAATGGTGTTTTGAGTCTGGTGTTGGTTCCAATGCCCTTGAGCTGGCCTCAATGTACGGCCCATATGGCCTGTAGCTGGCGGCATGATGCCGATAGGACTTCCATGTTGTGGGAGGCAGGTTTTGGCCGGTAGCTTGGACGTTCTTGTTCCCTTTCAGGGGTCTTCATGATCAGCACTGTCTCTCTTGTTTTAGCCAGTTTTGGGTGGAGAGCCTGCGCTAGCAAGCTGGTTCAATCTGGCTGACTAGGGATTCATTGCACTCCTGTTAAGTTCTTTAGCCAGTAGTGTGTGATCAGTCTGGGTCCAGGCTGCTTCCAACCTTCATGTTCGTTGACCCGTGCGGATGTCTTCACTGTATGGGACTGTTTCTGTTTTCTGAGATTGCTTGTGCCTTTCTCAGGTCCTGCAGCCACTTTGCACTGGTGTTTATTGAGTCTTCTCTTTCTCCCAATATGTTCTTCAGTCTGTTCAGTTTCCTGGCTGGCTAGTGCTTCTGCTGTTATTGTGTGTTGCTACTGCAATTGGTTACCCTTGGATGGTCTTTGGAGAAAAGGCATTTTACTTTTTGCCTCTGCTTCTCTAGTGTATCGCCTTAGCCTGGTAGCCCAGTGCGAGAGGGGAATTTTTTTTTTATTACACAGTAAAGTTTTAAACAAACAATTTAATACTGTACATAGCAATGATGATTGTGAAGCTTGGTTGAGTGGTGAAGTCAGAGGGTAGGATATTTCCCAGGAAATTTCTTACTGCTAAATGATGAACTAGTACTCGCCTGAGCCCTCAAGGGTTAACACATTGTTGTTAATGTAGCCTCACACTCTACAAGGCAGCACAAATGGAGGGAGGGGAGACAGCATGGCAGACAGAGACAGAGACAAATACCCTGTGTGAGAGAGATGTGCATTGCCCCCTTAAGTATGCTGACCCCACTCTAAGTACACTGCCTTTTTAAGTAGATCAGCAAGTTGAGACAGCAGCTGCTGTCTCAAATCTCCTTCTGTCTTAAGCCCTATCATGTCCCCCCTGCTCTAGGGAGATGCCGTAAGCGGGGGGCAGAAGCGGGGGGAGGGGGACACCCTGACAGCCCCTCTCTTCTCCAACCCACAGGAAGCAGAAAGCTCCCAGGAGAAGCTCCAAGGCAGAGGCTAGAAGCAGCACATGGCTGTGGGGGGAAGGACAGCTGAACTGCCTGTAACTGATAGTCTGTTGGGTGGCTGCCGCACACGGAACTTAGGGGAGCGGGGAGCTGATAGGGAGGTTGCCGGTCCACCCTGGTTCCAAGCCCCCACCAGCTAGCTCCAACGGGCTGCTCTTTCTGCAAGCAGTGGACAAAGCAGGCAACTGCCAAACAATGTTATAAGGGAGCAGTGCACAACTTTAAACGAGCATGTTCTCTAACTGATCAGCAACATAACAACAAAACAATGTTAACCAGGACGACTTTAAGTGAGGAGTTACTGTACATTCATACCCTTCTCTCCACTACTCCCATGTCCAGCCCTCTGATCTCATAAGCTAAATAGGGTAAGTCCTGGGCAGTACTTGGATGAGAGGCCCCAGTGCAATATCAATATTGAAATTGTCAGACTTGCAAAAATGCATAGGAAAAAACGGGCACCCTGTCAGGTCACCATGTCAATATGTGCTAGTTTAAGTAAGGCCAGAAAGCATGGAAGCACTTCAAAGTAAATGGAGGCGGGAATTAGGGATTCCACCCTAACCCCCGATCCCAGCTACACAAGTTACAAAAAAGACCTCAATGGATCTGTCTTCTGTTTCACCACAAAAAAATTTTCAGATATATTTGACTCCAAACTCTGCATGAAATCCTGGTACCACTGAAGTCAAGGACAGTTTTTCCACTGACTTCAGTGAGGCCAGGATTTCACCCAATATATACAAAGTAGGAATTGAAGACTCATAGGTGTTGGAGATGTGGATGGGCCTGCATTACGAACTTATCCAAAGCCCAGTGAACACAAAGGACTTTAGATCAGGTAATAAGTGATTCATAAAAACACTGATTCTCAGAAACAATATCAGACACTAAAGCACTAGAAAACACCTTCGCCGCTCAATGTATACAAGTGGATTGAGTGACAGCTTTAGGAAGTGCAGGATATGATCAAAGTGAATAACTCTACAAATGTGATGACATTTGGTCTCTAATTTCAGAATTGTTTGACATAGCTCTGTACACGGAGCACTATTGCCAAGCTTATCGAAACAGAGATGGAGACAGTTTCAGGCTGATGTCATTCTTGTGTGATGACAATTTTCTAGCTCTGTGTGGTCTTCCTTCTGGCTGACATCCTATGATCTTCTGCATGTCATTATTCCTTTGTTTCCTACGGTTTCTCTTTCCTCTTTGATTTGGTCATTTATCTGAATTTTCTTATAAGAAAGCAGAAAACAAGTGTAACATTATTTTATGACATGATGAATATAGCTTTATATTGTACTTCTGTATTTTTTCCTTAGTTCATTGCAACTGATGACAATTTTCCCTTTGCACAATATACACACTTATATAAAAATAAGCCTTTTATGTTTTAACAGAATAAATGTATTTCCATTATTAATAACACAAAAACTGAATGGATTTTCCTCAAATTTTAAAAAAAAATCACCCTTTGGTGTGACACAGTGTATGAAAGTTTTTGTCCTTAAATGAGACTTATTTTTTAAATAAATGAAGATTTATAATGGAAGCTCAGTGGTGGCCTTATAATATAGAGTGTACAGACATTTAGATAGATGGGATGGGCTCATTTTTCTAGCAAGGACAATGACAGTTCCTAACGTTAATATGGTTCCCCAAAATGCTTTCCTAATACATGTAGATGCAGTCCTGTATAACTGTCTTCCTGAAGACTATATACATCAACTGCACTACTAGTGACCTTTCAACAAAGTATTAAGCCCAATGATTTTGCACCAAAAAGACAGTAATTTGCTACACAAGACAACATTACAGATTGTCTAATACTCTCTCTCTCTCTCTCTCCTGGTAGAATCTAATCTACAATGGCATATTTTTAACCTGTCCTTGGACAGCTGCCCATTGTAAACAAGCTGCCCACCTTAGCTGGGATAACCTCATGACAGCTTTTAAATAAATACTGGAATTTCGCTGAATATTTAGCAGTGAGACAAGAAGTCACATGAGGGCTAAGAGCAGTAGCAAATCTTGGGCCAGCCAGTTGAACCAACACAGTATTTTGCAATGGGGAATTCAGATTGTACAGAAAACTCAGAACTCAGCATCATTACTGCCACGGAAATGAACATGTTGACTCTGCAGGTCTTCAACCATAGCACTGCTATTAACAGAGTGCTCTGTGTTACCACACTGAGAGCTCCAGGAGGCACTGGGCCTTACTAAGGCGCAGCATCTCCTTAAACTTCCTGGATCATAGGACAACACGGTTGCTCACCCTTAAAATGACGCATCATGCCCTTCCCCTCTGAAATAGGCATTCTGCTGGCTGTTGCAGAGTTCAGGGTAAGGAATCACCTGCTTTCTGCCCCCTTTGAGGTAACTAGTCCATTAGTCTTCTGCAATCCCTGTGCCAAAGTGAATCATGGTTCAATTTACACCAAACACATATCCAACAGAAAAGCATCTCTCTCACCATCTGTGGTGAGAATATCTCTCTTCTTTCCCTTATCACCAACACTAAAGTTTCTCATCTGTTCCCTACCTTTAACCCCATCATATATCCCTGCTCTCCCACCACCACTCCCTCCTCTAACTTCCTAGACTTTTTCGACTGCATCTTCTACTTTCCTCATACCCAAAGTCTGACCCTTGGCCCTACCTGTGTCTCCAACTACTGCTCTATTTTCCTTCTTTCTGTCAGTTCTGTCACTCATTAAATGAGTCATTTTCCACCACAGTCTTGAGTTTCTCTCCTGCAACTCCATTCTGGAATCTCTCTAGTCAGGCTTCCGCCAGCTCCATTTCAATAAAACTGCTGTCACCAAGATTTCTAACTACTTTTTCCTGGCCAATCCCAGGGACTGTCTTCCTTCCTCATCTTTCTTGACTTCTATTACTTTTACTCGGCACCTCTGAAAAAATCAGGTAAATTGGGCACTGTTAACTGGTGTTATGATGCGGTTCTGGCAGGACCCAACTGAGAGTGCCAATTCAGGACTAATTGCTTAAACAGGGCAGTTACAGCCCAAGGCAGGGGTTTTTCCACCTCTAAGGCAAACCAAACCAGCCAGACAAAGAGGACTTTGGTTTCACCCCACTGGCTAACCACAAGTCACACAAGCAATTTCCTTAGACACTCCAGT